>NW_008597057.1:0-9348 GCF_000691845.1 Merops nubicus | reverse complement strand
AGGATTCTATGATTCTATGATTGCCTTGTGACAATCTGCAAAATCTTGTTGTCTTTATAAAAAAAAAAAAAAAAAAAATAAATCTAGAGTACTGTCAGATTGGGTCTTACCCAGGAAAGAAATCATGGTGAGCCAAATTTATTACCCTTTAATTTAAATGTTTAAAGTAGCTTCTTATTATTATGATTTCAAGATATTGAAAAGCCTTGAACATTTCAAGAATGGATCATACACCTCTGACGATGTCTGTCTAGAATAGTCACACTCTGATTTGAATTAAATGAACTTCAGAAATCTGTTCCCAAGAACCTTTGTGATTCTATGATACTCCACTTTTTTTCATCACACTCCTGTCTTCTTTCAAAGTAAACATTTAAATTTAAAATAAAAGCACACATAAGAAAAACATGTCTGATACTCTGATGACATACTCACCTACATAAGCTGGTGGGAAGAAGAGAGGTGCAACATGGAGTTTAGTATTTTGTAATCAGTAAACTGATTTTAACAACTTAAGTAATTTCATTTGATTTTTAACCTCCAGCCAAAAATTCAAGATGCTCCTTTTCCTGTTTATTCCCCAACCATCCTGACAAGCAGCAGCTCTCTCTGCCAAGTACTGAAATTGTCATGGATGGAACTCCAGAACTTTTAGAAATAGGGAACACAGCATTATAAAAGATGTTATTTACAGAATATTTTACCTTTCCCACTATTCAACTTTGGTTTTTTTGTACCAGTGATTTCTTTCTCATTTATTGTGCAGTACCCCTGTTTACACTGCATTCTGAGATTGAAGATTTATTTTAATTCCATTTTTGAAGTTATTTGGCAGTTTTTTTCAAACATGATCTCGTTGCTTTTGAAAATAAGTTTTCACCTACTTACATAGCAGCTTAAAACCAGCACATAGCAAAAATCCTACAGAACAAGCAAACCCGCTTGGATCTATGACACAGTAAAATCAGCTTACTGTAACATTCTTTCCTTATCCTGATTTTTTTTTTTTTTTTTTTTTTTTTCAGAAGTAAAAACTGCTACCTCCTTTCATCAGATCCTCTTTCACTCCAGTGTCTGTCTCTTAACCTTATCATAGAATCATAGGGGTTGGAAGGGACCTCGAAAGATCATCTAGTCCAACCCCCCTGCCAGAGCAGGGTCACCTAGAGCACATCACACAGGAAGGCGTCCAGGCGGGTTTTGAATGTCTCCAGTGAAGAAGACTCCACAACCTCTCTGGGCAGCCTGTTCCAGTGCTCTGTCACCCTCACAGTAAAAATAAAAAAAATTCCTGATATTCACTATTACTTTTAGGGACCTCGAAAGATCATCTAGTCCAACCCCCCTGCCAGAGCAGGGTCACCTAGAGCACATCACACAGGAAGGCGTCCAGGCGGGTTTTGAATGTCTCCAGTGAAGAAGACTCCACAACCTCTCTGGGCAGCCTGTTCCAGTGCTCTGTCACCCTCACAGTAAAAATAAAAAAAATTCCTGATATTCACTATTACTTTTCAAAAATAAATTGAGGGTTTTAAACCCACTGGTTTTGCCCAGGAAGAAAACACCCCCAGCGGGACCCCAGTAGTACCTCCAGGGTGGTCTTCAGCAAAGAGGAGGACAGTGGCGGTTAAAGGAGGGATGGGCAACGATCACTTTCTTCCAAAATAAAAGGTTTTAATAACATGAAAATAACAAACAAAAAACACCTGAGGCAGGCACTGAAACAGCACCCACCCCAGGGGAGAAGCGAAAGAGCATGTGGCCTTGGGGCCAGGGGTTTTTAACAGGTAGGTAGGTGGGTTTACAAAAGCATTGTCCTGTAAGGATACCTGGATGGGTTACCTACAGGTCAGGGGTCCAATGGGTGTTAGGGGATTGGTCTTGTGGTTGCTAAGCCAACCACAACCTGGGAAAGATGGAAAATTCTGGATGTGTGCCCATGTCTGGGGACAAAGCGGCATCAGAAACCTCTGTCTCCAGGAGGCGCACTGCAACAATTCACTTTGAGCCTCCTATGCTCCAATTTACACCCATTACCCCTTGTCCTATCACAGGTCATCACTGAAAAAAGCTTAATTCCATCTTCCTGACACTCACCTCCTGCATATTTGTAAACTTTGATGAGGTCACCCCTGAGTCTCCTTTTCTCCAGGCTAAAGAGACCCAGCTCCCTCAGCCTTTCCTCATAAGGGAGATGCTTATAGATATACCCTTCCATGTTCACACTTAGAATCATAGAATCATTCGGGTTGGAAAAGACCCTTAAGATCGTCAAGTCTAACCGTTAACCTAACACTGACAAGCCCGCCAGTAAACCATGTCCATAAGCACCTTGTCTAAATGTCTTTTAAATACCTCCAGGAATGGTGACCGTTTCACTTCCCTCAACAGCTTATTCCAATATTTGACAATCCTTTCAGTAAAGACATTTTTTCCGAATATCCAATTTAAACTGCTCCTGGTGCAACTTGAGGCCATTTCCTCTTGTCCTATAACTTGCCACTTGGGAGAAGAGACCAACCCTCACCTCACCACTATTTCCTTTCAGGCAGTTGTAGAGAGTGATAAGGTCTTCCCTGAGCCACCTTTTCTCCAGGATAAACAACCCCAGTTCCCTCAGCTGCTCCTCAGAAGACCTGCTCTATAGACACTTCACCAGCTTGCTGCCCTTTCAGAGACACTCTGGTACCTTGATGTCTTTGCTGTTGTGAGAGGCCAAAACTGAACACAACACTTGAGGTGCATCCTCATCAGTGCTAAGTACAGGGGGATGATCACTTCTCCAGTCCTGCTGGCCACACTATTTCTGATTCAAGCCAGGACACTGTTTGCCTTCTTGACCACCTAAGGACACTGTTGGCTCATAGTTAGCCAGCTATGGCCTCAGGTCCACCCTAAGTTCCTTTTCTGTCAGGCAGCATCCCAGTGATTCTTCCCCAAGTCTGTAGCATCGCATGAGGTTTTTGTGACTGAAGTTCAGGACCTGGCACTTGACCTTGTTGAACCTCATACAGTTGACCTCAGTCCTTCAATCCAACCTGTCCAGATGCCTCTGTAGAACCTTCCTACCCTCAAGCATATGTACACTTCAACCCAGCTTGTTGTTGTCTGCAAACTTCCTGAGGGTGTCCTTGATCTCCTCATCTAGATAACTGATAAAGGTATTAAACAGAACAGACCCCAGTACTGAGCCCTGGGAACACCACTTGTGACTGGTTGTCCAGTGGATTTAAATCCATTCACCACAACTCTTTGGGCCCAGCCATCCAGCCAGAATTTTATTCACTGAAAAACACACTTGTCTAAGCCACAAGCTTCTCCAAGAGAATGCTGTGAGAAAGTGTGAAAAGCTATATTAAAGTCCAAGTAGACAATATCTACAACCTTTCCCTCATCCACTAAATGGATTAACTTGTCATAGAAAGACATCAAGTTAGCCAAGCAGTAGCTGCCTTCATAAACCCCTGCTGATTTGGCCTTAACCCTTGGTTGTCCTGGATGTGCCTAATGAGTAAAATATTTGCATATCTATATTGATATCTAAGGAGATATAACCCTTCCCAGGATAATTATCTATTTCCACACTGTCAGATCTGTAAATCTCCAAAGGAATATAGCTCTTCTGGAGTATTAAAACTCATATATATATGCTCAGAAAAATTTTGCTCCCAAAAATATTTCTTTAAATTTAATATGTCTAGTTTACTTAGTCTCTCATTTCATGGAAGCCATTTCACCTTTATCACCATCTTTACAGCCATTAGCACTTACTGAAAGATTGTCATCACAATTGCTTAAGTATTTAAAATATTTTGTATCAGATTCTATTCAAGCTTTAGGAACAATGAAGCCTTTGGTAAATTCATTATGTCAGAAACCAAGAGATTTAAACTTGTTTATAGAGTTCAGTCTGTGAATACCATAGAAATTAGCTGGGACAAGCTAAAACCATGTGTCTAGGGACAAAGGTCAGAATGGATGTATAAAAAAAATCCAGTACAATCAAAGAGAAACAATAGGACAAGGAGACAGCTGGACTTCAAAGAAAGCATCAAGGGAAGCAGCAGAAACAGAATGCCAACAATCAGAAGTAGGTCTAGATCTGGACAGTTCAAGTAAAAAGACTAGGGTGTTGGCACTAGAGCAGGTGAAAAATAGTATAGAGCAACATCTGGAATCAGACATGGGGTTTAAAGGCCTTTGGGTGCCCTGACTTCTTGAAAGATACGAATAGCTTCTCCTCTGTGTAAAACAGCCATGCATGATAATAACATTAATGTCTGTATTCTTGGGGACAGAGCTTGCATTCCTGACATCATCTACAGCCCTCTTTGCACGAGGAATTAAAATGACTCCTAAATCCTTCTTCTAACAACAGTGAGGAAATACACATTTTTCAAGAAAGTGTGGTGGCCTCAATACTGAGTAAGTTTGTAAATGGAGCCAATCTCTATTGTAATATTTTTCTGAGTAAACAATAGTCAAGAAAAAAAAAAATGAAAAAACTTGAAAATGAAGTTTTATTTTCAGTTGTTGCCTCTGAGTCTAAAGAATTTCTTCACAATATTTAGATCAGTGTTCGTTAAATACTAAATGCTAAATATCTGCTTATAAATCCAAAATATGTGCAGGCATCTAAAGCGTACAATATTTCTTATGATAGATAGCTGTGTGAAAAAAGAAAAGCTGATTCAGAGATAGAAATACAGGACTACATCTAAAAAAATAATTCTTGGCTGGAAGAACATGATTCAAAAAAGAGGCCCAGAGGTGGGAGAATATCCAAATAATTCTGACTGGGCTCACATCAAACAGATTTTTTTATTGAAAAACTCTACAAGAGAAATAACTTGTTTTATTATTATTCTTTCATCTAATCTAGAACTTTTTATGTGCTGCACATTTCTATTTCCTGGCAAGTTCTCTATGTTTACATTTCAGTGGCCTACTGATGAATAGCTTGCCAGTATTCTGTGTTTCTCTGCACCAGTATTTGTGCTTCTCTGCACCAGTATGCACAACCATTCTGTTCATGAACAAAGTGCAGAAGAAAAAGTAGCAAACTTTTTTGTATAAAAATGATCTAAATAATCTAAATTTATTGGAGGAAAGGAAAAGATTCAGATTTTTAAAAGTAGATTCTTGTCTATATTTTTTTCTAATATTAAAAACTACAAAAAGAAATCAACAGAAAAAATATCTTAAAAATTAAATGCAAAGTGAAAAGTTACTATAAAAGTAGTTATGTCAGCACTATCCGTTTTTCATGTACTTTACCTTAAATTGTGACATATACATGTTAGACACTCGAATTCTAGTAGGTCAAGAGAGGTCCTCCTGCCCCTCTACTCTGCCCTGGTGAGGCCACATCTGGAATATTGTGTCCAGTTCTGGTCCCCTCAGCTCAAGAGAGACAGGGAACTTCTGAGAGAGTTCAGAGCAGAGCCACCAAGATGATTAAGGGAGTGGAGAATCTCCCTTATGAGGAAAGGCTGAAGGAGCTGGGTCTCTTTAGCTTGAAGAAGAGGAGGCTGAGGGGTGACCTCATAAATATCTATAAATATGTCAAGGAGAAGTGTCAGGAGGATGGAGCCAGGCTCTTTTCAGTGATGTCCAATAACAGGACAAGGGGCAATGGGTTCAAGTTGGAACATAGGACGTTCCATAAAAATATTAGAAAAAAACTTCTTCATGGTGAGGGTTACTGGAACAGGCTGCCCAGGGTGGTTGTGGAGTCCCCTTCCTTGGAGACATTCAAAACCTGCCTGAATGTGCTCCTGTTCAATCTGTTGTAGATGATCTTGCTCTGGCAGGGGGGCTGGACTAGATGATCTTTGAGGTCCCTTCCAACCCTAACATTCTGTGATTCTGTGAACTCAGCTTCTTTAAGAACTTGAATAGTGTCCAGAATCACCAAATCCTAATGATTCTAAGCCTCCTATCAGATATCTGACTTCCATAAAAAGATAAAAGTAATTTACCCAAGCAGGTGTATTCCTCATGCCAAATGTGTATTCTTCTGAGATGCTGAAATATGCCATTCCAATTAGAACTTCAGCTTTGTACAGGTTTTGTAGAGATTTGTGATACAACTTACTTGTTAAATAAACAGAAGACTCTTTATCTGTTGTATATATGAATGATAAACTACACAAATACGAATGAACTCTTTTAATACCTCCAAGGAATATTTAAACTTTAAAAAATAATTTAGCATCCACTGATAAACAAATTTCTATTAGTAAGATGTAGATAAATTTTACAGGACACAAAAAAAAGTAAAATATCTACTACTTTAAACAATTTTTTGGCATCTCTTTCTCTTCAAAGGACACCTGCTATCAATAGAAGTCTAAATGCTCCTAACTACAGGAAAGACTTTGTGGTGCTGGAGTGCATCCTTAGAACAGTTCTAAATCTAGTGAAAGGTCCGAAGCACAGATTTTCTGAGGAGCAGCTGGAGGAACTGGAGTTCTTTGGCTCAAAAAGATCTTCTCTCTCTCTCTAAAATTACCTGAAAGAAGATTGTGGTAAGGTGGGGGTGTAATGGTTTGAAACTTGCTTTTCCTGGTGGGTGGAGATCTGAAATCTAAAACCAGGAGCAGGCCTGAATGAAAGGGGCATAGACTTGTTCTATTCCCACTCCCCTCTTCCTGTCTTTGGGACTTGCTGCTGGGGTCTATAAAGGGGTAGAGAAGACACGCCTCTTCCCTCTTCTCCTCTCTGCTGGGGTCACGCTGCTCTGCTGCTGCTTTGTGGTTCCCTGTGCTGCACGTGGCCATGGCTATCTTGGGATCTGGGACTGATCTACAGACTCATTCCCTGCCTCCATCCACATCCAAGGATTGTGCATCCAGCTTCAATCCACCTCAATCCAGCGAGATCCAGCACTGGGGAGCCTCAGCACAGCATTTGGGTTTTGTATTTTTGGAAGGTTAACCTTCCTTGCTTTGTTATTATAATCCCTTTACCCTGTTAAACCCCTACCCTTCTTCCTTTCTGTACCCTGTTAAACCCTCACACTTCTTCCTTTCTGGTCCTTGTTAAATAATATATTTCATTTTGTTACCTTTTCAATCGGTGCAAAGCTTTCATTACCCCTGCCTTCCTTTGTTTACCTCTTTACCTGGGAGAACTAAGGGATAAGGGAGGGGGAACAAAATTCTGCCTTCTAACCAGGACAGAGGGTCAGTCACTTTTCCCAAGTAGCAAGTGATAGGATGACAGGAAATAGCCTCAGATTGTCTGAGGAGACGTAGGTCAGATATTAGGAAAAAATTCTTTACCAGAAGAATTCTCAAGCATTGGAAGAGGCTGTCCACAGAAGTGGTGGTGCCACCACTCCTAGATGTATTTAAAAGGCATGTTAACATGACACTTAAGGACACAGTTTAGTGGTGGACTTCACAGATTTAGGTTAATGATAGGACTCAATGAATGTTAGGGTCTTTTCCAATTTCAGTGATTTTATGATCCTTTATAGAATTAATAATACGTGATAAGGCATATCAGCATTTCTCATCAGAACATCTTACTAAGTGGAGGATCACAAGATAAAAACAACTGAAGTAGCACTTGAAAGGCAATGAGGAATCTGTCAGAAGAAAGTGAGTTGGTTAAGTACAATTACCATAGTCCCTCTAATTGGAAGTGTCCCAGCAGCTTAGGAAATGGCTAAGAAGGAGCCATTGATCTGGTAGTTTACCTATGGAAACCAGTGAGGGACTCTTCCACTGACCACCTGCCCAATATAGAATATTATCATTAATGGGCAGAGCGGAAGACAAAGCCAAACTCCTCCCTCCATTGCCACATCACACACAAGAGACCAAAAGTGCCAGACAACCTGAGGAAGGAACAAGTCAATGCACTCACCCTCCTCAGTGGACACAAAGAATGGAGCAAGGCAGGCAAGTAGGAACTCAGAGACAACTTTATGTTTTGGCTCTACCATCCTGGGAACTCCACTTCCCATGAAGAGTCAAGGAGCCCTTCCAATAACCAGAATCATCACATACACTACATAAATAGACATATCAGCCCATCTACAAGCAGAGTCAGCTCTTATAGAGGTGGTTTCTTGCTCCACCTCCAAGTTAATATGGAAGGTAGGGGCCGCTGGGGGTGATCTCCTAATCAGGTCCCAGCCAAGGCTGGCCAGAGACTGGGTGAAAACCTATCAGGAGGGTCTTTCTTGCCTGGTTGTGGACATCATCTATATGGCAACCCTCAGTCAGGACTAGGGTAAAACCCCAGCACTTCAGGGACTGAATGCGTGGTAGAAAAGGTGATTAAACTTGTCAATTGTATACATAGCCTAAATGACTGATGTGAGGAAATAAATATTTTTCATTATGTTAATTGAAGAAAATCAGTAGAAAGTTGTAGGCAAGTGCTCATCTGGAGGTCTGGCTGCTAAAGTTCAGGGCCAGCTCAGAGCTAGGGCAAGTGAGGTCATAACCCACCCCCGAGGGCCAGCTCCCAGATAGTGCTGTGGAGAGCTCATGGCCAGGGCCCACCCCAGCCCATGGCAGCTCCTTTCCAGTTCAAACCTAAAGCCTGAGGTACAGCCTTCACTGCACTGCAGCCCTGCTCAGCTAGACTCTGCTCATGAGACCCGCTGAGCTGAGCTGAGTGGAGAGGAAGCTCTGGTCCATGTTGCCAGACCTATTACTTTTAGGAATAATTACAGAAACACAAGAAGCTCCTGCTTTTATTTTCTTCAGAGAAGAAGATTAGAAATCTAATGGCAGAAACTAAGGTCCGAGAAAAAGATTTGCCAAAGCATAAAAAGACAGGTAAAACTTAAAAAAAAACAAAACAAAGAAACAAACAAACAAAAAAATCACTTTCCTTTAGAGTTCTGAGATCTGCCACCTACTCTTGAATGTAACAAATGCACAGCTCTGCAGGAAATCAGCCAGCACAAACAGAAACATAAATCGTGTGGTGACGTTGCTCTATACTCATAATCTGCTAGCCTAGGTCAATCAATACTGAAATCAATTGAGGAGAAATAAGCAACACTTTGATCCTACTTTCAGAAGGAGTAAGTCTGGAGTTCCATAAAACTGCATGAGAAGACATCTATTAGTTTAAAACAAGACAAGATAACATGTCCTATGATATAAACACTGCTGAAAGAAATGTTTTTCCTGTTTCTTGAATAAAGCAGAATTGATATTTCAAGTTACAGAAATTTACTGAGTAAGTTTAATTAGAAGGTACTTAGAGTAATAAGTTTTATTTGTAAGAATAAAAACAGATATTATAGTTTTATTACTTTAATTTCTATTTATTTAAAATATAATTAAATAGTAATATAATTTAAAAATAATTTATATTCTA
>NW_008597056.1:8830-24609 GCF_000691845.1 Merops nubicus | reverse complement strand
GGCTGGGGCGGCTCTTGGGGAGCAAAGGGCCCTGGAGGGGGAAGTCTCCAGGTGAAGGGAGAGCTGAGTCTCCAACAGAGGGCAGTCCCTGTGTGGCTCCAGCAGGGTGTTCTGCACGGTGACCAGAGGAGGGGAACGCGTGGGGGTTGGAAGTTGTGCTGCACAGGCACAGAAAAGGAACTTCATGTGTAAGCCAGAGTACCCTGGGGGCTGCAGGAGCACCTCTAGGCTGGAATGTTCTTGGCTTGAGATAATGAAGCTGTTGCAGGGTTCCCCAGCATTGCTGTGTGTAATAACAAGCTGTTTGCTTCTCTCTCCCCCTTCCTTTCCCGTTGTCCCAGATTCCTCCAGGGTCGGTGTCTAGTGGATGATTGTGTTTCACCTCACTAGTCTCCATCCATTCCCTCCTCATCTCCCTCCTCCCAACCTTGCTGAGGCTGTGGAGAAGCTGCTGCACCTCGTTGGACTTTGTGTTAACTCCTGAGAGACTGCTGGGTTGTCCTTTGCCATCCTCACCCCACCTCTCCATCCTGCCGTGGAGGATGAAGCCAACCAAAGGTCTGCTCTGGCACAGCTCCTCTCCCCCACCCTCCCGTGGGTCCCAGCCCCATGTCAGCACCTGGGGAAGTGGAGGACCTGGGAGGCAAGGTGATGGGAAGGCTTTTACTTGGTGATGTGTTGCTGGAGGGAGCAGTGGGGCTGTGTGGGGTCCCACCAGCTGCCCCCCACTTCGGGAAGAGTTTGGACAATGAAGAGGTGAAAGCAGGTTGCACTGCACGAGGTGCTGGTTGGGGGTGATGGAAAATGCCAGTGTGGGACAGGATGAGCACTTGCTTTGTCCTGGGTTGGTTGTGTGGGTTATTTCTTTGTTGTCTTTTCTAACTTGGGGCTTTTGCAGAGGAAGAGTTTTCCAATGGGACCTTTTCAATGAGCAAAGCAAAGCTTTGCAAGCGTTCCCCCTTCTCTTGCCTGTATTTAGTTCCCTTTGGGCTCTCTGGCTGGGTTTCTTCTGCCCCATGTCCACTCCAGGCAGCTCTCAGGGCTGGGAAGGAGACATCCCCCACCTCCAGCCCTCTCCCAGCAGCTGCTGACGTTCTGTGTGTCCAAACACCCTCATCAGGAAGCTGCTGACAGGCACAAAGGGACAGAACCCCTCTTTAGAAAGATCCCTAACAAATACTGATTCCCCATCCCCGAGCCGCTGCCCTTTCTGTATTGATCCTCCAAATGGCAATGCAGGAGGAGTTTTAATTTCTACCAAAGCTGTTCCCTTTATTTCCCAGGAGCAGAAAGGTTGCCTTTGCTTTCAGCAGAGCAGATAAGGAGCTTGACATTTTTCCTGCTTTAGAAGAGAGTGGTGCTTTCCTGATGACACTGTCCTCTAATAACGAGGAGAGCTGCTCTTGTTGATTCAGAGTTTTGGGCTGTTTGGTTTGAGTCACAGTTTTAGGCCAGGCTGGAGTGAAGGAAGGCACCAGTGCCATTTGCCACGGGTGAGAGGAGTGGAATGCAGCTGACCCAGGGCAGGGTGTGCCAGTGGAGCAGCTTCTCCTTACAGAAGACCTGAAGGGGAAGGCGAGTGGAACCAGGAGGGGTGGTGTTTCCATCCATGCTCACAGTTGAATCCTGGCTTCCCCCCACCTGACGTCAGCTGAGGTTTTGTCTAATGAAAACCACAGGGTAGGTTTTTTTCTCTGTTGTTTATTCTTTCTCTCTCTGTGTCTGCCTGTGAGTATATATAAATATATATATTTTTTTAGTTCTGTCTCTTACTCGGCACTTTTAGAGTAAGCAGCATTCTACAGCCTAATGAGCAGCCAGCCTGCCAAAAAATGCCATCTCTGCTCCCCAGAGCAGGCAGAGGTGCCTCACTGCTCCCTGAGAGGTGGGTGCATGGGCCAGAGCCCTGAGCCAGCACGGGCAGGAGCCAGGGAGACGCTGCCTGCCTGGAGGGGGTGCCCAGGGTGAGTGCTGGGCCGTGTCCTGCAGCTCCCTCTGCTCCCATCTCCTCCCAAATACACAAGGGTGGAGCTGATGGGGGACTGAGTGCCTTGGGGGCATTCAGGGAGGTGCCAGCCCCTCCCTGGCACCTCCAGCTGGAAGGACACGGATCCCAGAGCATGCTGTCAGACCTTCAGCCCTGCTCTCCTGGCCCATATTTGACTCCAGGGTCTCTTCCAACCTAAATTGTTCTGTGATTCTTGGCCAAACCCACAGCCCATTCTCCTGACCCTTGTCCAGCCCCTGGAACACAGCCAAGGGCTCAGCCTCCCCTGTGTGGCAGATGCCAAAGGCAGCACCAGTCTCCAGTCCCTGGTGCTGCAGTGGCAACGTCCTGGCTCCTCTTGCAGTCCCCAAATCTCCAGCACCTCGAGCCTGAATCTTTCCAGGCGCCTGTCCATGAGCTGGAGATGGTGCAGAGCCCCAGCACAGAGCCCACCTCTGCTCCCCAGACCCTCCCAAACCCCATGCAATCAATGCAACAACCAGGAGCAGCTTGTGCAAGGTGACCCTGAGATATTTTCACACCAAGGCAGAGAGAAGGGAAGTGCTACTTAAAAAAGAACTTGCTGCTTTCAACCCATTAAGTACCATTTTCTGCTGTTGCCCGAGCAACAAAGGGAGTTGGAGGGGGTGTTGTCCCATTTTTTTGCAAGCTGGCTGGGACCTGATCCATGACATTCTCCATTCTTGTGCCCAGAGGACTTGCATTATGTTTAAATTTAAAAAAAAAAAAAAAAAAAATAAAAAAGAAGAAGGACAAAAAAGAACAAAAGAAAAAAAAAAAGAAGAAAAAAAAATCCCTCTTTTGTACAGAGATATATTTTTATGAACCAAAAGTTTGTACAGTTAAAACACAATGTAAATGTTTTTTTCATTATGGTAGTAAACGGTAGTGGAAGATCAGCTTTTTTTTGTAAATGTAATAAAATGTATAAATATGGTTTACATCAGAGTGTAAATATGTAATCTATACATACACTTGGCTTGTCTGCAGTATATACAGTTTAATTTATCTGTCTCTGTATATGAGGCTTTCCATCGTGTCCAGGCATACTTTGCTGAATTTGAAAGCTATTTTAAATTTTTGAATTAAAATAAAATATAAATTTTTGCATTGCTTTTCTTACATTTTTTTTTTTTTTTTCTGGTGCCTTTTTCATCAGCTGCCAAAAGGTTTCTTTAGGATCCTCTGGATGCTTGGGCTGCTGGGGAGCTCCCAGCTCCTCTCTTGAAGCAGATCAGCAGAGCCCCTTTGAAAACAGCTCCTGGAAGAAGCTCCTCAAAGAAACAAACCAACCAAACCTTTGAAATTGTGGCTTATTGCTCTGCAAAAAAAAGAGCACAGCTGCCCAAAGTGGCAGCAACTGCTGGTAACACCTCTTGGTGCAGGTCTGGGGCTGAATTCACATCACTTCTTAAGCTGGAATTCACTTGGCAGGGAATTTTCTAGCTGGAAGGGGACGTTGAGTGTGTTGTTACTTCCCTCCTGTTGTGCTTTCCCAGAGTATCTGAGGCTGCTGAATTTTCCAGTGATGAAGAGGCACTTTTTCATTTCTGGTTCCCTCTGTGGAGTTCTGTCAAGATGTTTCTGCTCTGACCTGTATTAACCTTCTTGCAGGGATTCCCACACTGGTGGGTCTCCACTGCCAAGTCCAACACCTTCTGCTGTGGGGTAGGGTGGGAGTCACCTCCCTGCAGCCCAGAGGGGAAGCATCAGCCTCTGCTGATAGACCCTAAAGCATCCCATGGACAACACAGCTCAACACCCAGTGGGCCAGGAAGGGCCGTGGGAGCTCTTGGTGCTCCAGGAAGGTTGGAAAGATGCTGCTTAGAGTGACACCACGGGGTGTCATCACATCCCTGTGCCCCCATCCTCCTCCTGTGCCTTCTCCCCTCCTCTGCCCGAGACTCCAAATGAGATGGTTTGGAGCTTAAAATAAAAGCTAAAGCTGTAAAATGAGACATCTGTAACAGGGCAAAACCTTAATCTCTTAAAGCCCTAGAGAAAGGCACAGCCAGACAACAAATTAGTCATTTAATTGCTGCAGTAATCAGCCTGGAGGAAGGAGCTCTGTGCCCTGCCAGCACAGTGCAGTCCATCAGTCCTTGGGACCACGCTGAAGAGCTGCTGCTGAGTTACTGCAGTTCCCCTGGGAGATGTTCCCACTTCCCTGCCTCATCCTTGGGGGTGGTGGCTCCTCCCCAGCTGCCAGCAGCAGCCCCCTCACCCAAGTCTACATGGTGTAGGAAATAATTCCTTGTCTCTGCCCCCTCCCAGAGCACTGAGCTCCTTCCCCTCTCTGTGCAGAACTGAATCTTGCCCTTTTCCAGCAGATTTTATCAGCTCTGTCAAGGGAAGCAGAAGAGCCATGGCTGTGAGGGGAGCTGTGAGGGGTGGGATAATGGGGCCCACAGAGCCCTCACACCCCATCTTCTCACATCCCTCCCAGCCCTCTGCTCCAGAGTTTCTTGCTCCAGGATGCCCTAATTTGCTTTAATTAGGTTGCTTTCTCTGCTCAGTGCCTCCCCTCTCCCCTTGCTGATGACTGACTGCAATTAACTCGTGTCTCAGCACGGATTGACAAAATTTGTTCTTAAAAAAAGAGGGTGTTACATGGTCTTTGGTGTCCTGCTTCTGCTCTGCCCACAGCAGCTTCTCTGAGGTGAGCTGGATACTCTCTCTGTGCCTCTCCTGTTGCCTTTTATTTGTCTTTTCCAGATCACAGACACTTTATCTCTTTGGTTTTGTTCCCTTCTTGTCTGACCTCATCTGGGTTTACTCGAAATAAGGTTGGCAGGGAAGGCAGCAGGACAGAGCTGAGTTCCTTCAGGAGGTTTCCTGACTCTGCCACATGTCAGGCTGTGCTGGAGCTTGGTACAACCAAGTCATGGCACGAAGAGCCTGAGATGTGTTTTGCTTGGAATTTTTTGGGCAGCAGTAGCATTCAAGCTGGATTTAAGAGGACACTGATGGAGGCAAGATGTTAAAACCTCTCAGAGCTCCCCAGGGCTTTGCCAGTGGTTTGTTGTTGGTCCTCTCTGCTTCTTGTTCAAAAGGATGCCCTCCTTGCTTGGGCCCTTCATCAGGGACAGGCTGTTTGGCCCTGGCTGCAAAGCTTCTCCTCCAGCCTGGCTCCAGCCAAGGTGGAGGGAGAGGACACTGCTGGCAGGTGGGCTCATGCCACACGTGCAGCCAAGCCAGGCAGAAGAATTCACAGCTGATGTATCTCCTGTTCTCTTTCAAGAGAACGCCCAGCAGCAGGCTGCAATTTCCTCTAATCCTTTCATTATTGAAAGGAGTTGACAAATATATTTGAGTCAAGATGAGGTCTGGCTCTCTGCTGGGTTTTGTTACCAGCTCTGTGTGAACTTTGCTGTGGCCAGAGCAATGTCCCTGGGTGCTGTTTCCATCCTCTTACTGGGTCACTGCAAAACTACCCCCACTGCTAACATCCCTGATGTTTGGAAAGTGTTCAGTAAATCCATCTGGGTTCTTCCTAACAGTCCAAGTGAGTTAATGTCTATTTTCTTCCTAATTCAAGTGGCTGTTCCTGAAAATACATGTCAAGATCGGGATCACAAATTATTATATGCAGAGAAACAGTGATGGGGTTTGATGCTTGACCTGCTGCTGAGCCTTTAGCCTGGCACGTTGAGTTTCCAGGGTGAAATGCAAGTTTTTCCCCCTGAAAAACTCCTTGGGCTTCACTTTGTGATCAGCTGTCACTGCAGGAACAAGTGCTGGCTTGGGGCTGGGCTGACTTCTTGGGGGTGAGTCCAGGGGCAGCACTGGTGTCTCCAGTTCCTGAGATAATCCTCTCTCAGCTCTAGCATCCAGATGCAGGCTCTGCCTACTCCTCCTGCCTCTCACAAGTGTTGGGGTTCTCCCCAGATCTGTCATTTGCAAGAAACCAACCCCCCCTGAGGGCTGAGTTGCTGCATCTCCAGCTCAGCCTTCCCCACTGCCTCTCACAGCTGGATGTCCTGGAGAAAACTGCTCAGCTGCTCTCTTTGGCTTGTCTCCCAAAGGTTGGAAACAGCTTTTCTGGCATGGTGACAGCAATAATAATAATAATAAAATTCAAGGGCTTTCTGAGATGGGGAATAATCCCCAGTCTGCTGGAGCTGTAGCAGCAGAGATGGGAATCACAGAGTAGCTGTGGGATGGCTGCTGCACATCAGCTCCTCTCATCCTCGTGTTCCCTGGCAGTGTGGTGAGGTGACCTGGGCTGCCTGAGATGCATAAAAACTGGGTAATGCTGCTCCACTGTAAGATCCAGAGCTCAGCCAAGGGTTTTGGTGCTTTTGGAGGTGGTGGGAGCTGCAAGGTTCAGCTCCCCTGGAGATGGAGTCTGCTGGGCAGAGCAGATCTGAGCATGGTTGTGAAGGCTTGAGAGGTTTCCAAAATGCTGTATCTGCCCAAGGCTCTGCACCTGGGCTTGCAGGTGCTCTTGGCTGGGGAATCTGAAAACCATAGAAGAGGTTGGTATGGAAAAAAAGGACTGTAAAGAGCCTTCAAAGCTATGGTTTGGGTTGCTGGGGGCAGTTAAAGCCCCTTAGCAAAGTTCCTGGGGCTTGAGTTGCAGGGGGTGATGCGGCATCCCCTTGAGCTATGCTGGGGCCTTGGGATAAAGACGTTTGGTTTTCACTCCTAGGAAGATGCTGAGATGGTACAAATTCCTCCCATGCTCCTCTGAACAGATGAGTGATATAAAATCCATCACGGGGCTGTGGGATGAGCAGCAAGCACAGTAAATCTGCACCTAAATGAAAGCCCCGAGTATGACACGTTTTTGTATTATTTAACTGAGATTTTGCATCTGGGAGGGAGGAGGGGCAGAGCAGCCAGGGTGCTGCTTTGCTTCAGAGATGTTCCAAGCACTAAAAGGAGAATTTATAGTTCGGTGCTACAGGGGGAAATGCATAATTCATTTCCCAGACTTTGGAAGACCAAAAAAAAAAAAAGAGGGGGGGAAATAAAAAAAGAAAAGAGGCATTTCAGTTGTTCTTGGGCTGTGAGCTACAGATGAGGTCCCCCCAGGCTGGCCAGCTGGGGGGGTGGGAACATCTGCCTGCCAGGGAGCTGCTCCCAGCCAGAGCTGGGCACCACTGAGGGGGTGGCTGTGGAGCTTGGGGTGTGGTTGTGGCTGTGGGCAGTGCCAGTGAACCCAGCATGTGGAAATCCCTTGGAGGGCCTGGCCTTGCCTGCTGCCTGCCAAAAGGGCACGTCCTGGTGGGCTCAGCAATCCTGGGGGAATCCCTCAGCCAGCCCTGGGTCCTTGTTAGCCAGACATGTGTGAAGTGCTTGGGCTTAAGGTGCTGCAGGACACAAAGTCCTGTGAGTGTGGAGGAGAAGCTGGTCGAGTTATTCCAGTAAAGAGAAAACTATTCCCCTGGTAGACAGGTGAGATAATTAATCATCATTATCTTACCATTGCCTTTAATATTGCAGGGCTGTGCACGTGCCCTGGCTGGGGACCACAGCCTTTGTCAGCAGCAGAACTCCCTGGCACGGATGGAGCTGCCAACCCCATCAGCCTCTGTTCCCTGGGCAGTGGGCAGCTGGTGGCAGGAGGTTGCTGCTTGCATCTGAGGCTCCAGGTATCCCAGGGGGGCTTTAGCAGGTCCAGGGAGCACCACAACCACCAGCAAATCTTTCCCCCCCTGTGCTGGGAGTGCCTGTTCCACTGCACAGACAACTTGGGGTTATTCCCAAAGAAAGCACAGCAAATAACAGCCAGGTTGTTCCCAAAGCTTTGCACAGGGCCAAGGTCTGACCAGCTGCTGGAGGAGAGTGCTTGAAACCCTCTGTACAGTTGCTTCTCTTCTCCAAACCTGTGCCAGCCTTCCCTTGCTCTGAGGTTCATGTTTTAGCCCTTTATTAGTGCAAAATCCTCCTTCAGGATATAAACCAGCAAAACCCAACCTGGTCCTGGGGTAAGTGCTGGCACCTGCACTCCCCTGAACTGACCAGGGGAATTCTTATTTTCTTCCTTCCTTTCTAGCAGTTGAAAATAGCAGCTTGTGATGAGAGAATTCAGCTTCTATTGATCTCAGAGCCTCAGTTCTGCTCTCTAAATTCAGCACTAATAGCCAGAGCTTTGCAAAAGTTTTTACAAAGTCAGCCTGTCTTCGTGAGGTGCCCGAGGGTTTGCTCAGACCTGCTGGGCTCCTGGCAGCCTGCTGCTGGGCAGAGGGGAGGGTGGGCATCCCTCTCTGCTCCCCTGGGCTGCAGGGGGGCATGTCAGCCCACACAGGGGACCCTTCCTCATTCCCTGGGACCCCTCAAACTGTGCCGAGGGGCAGGAAAACCTCCTGGAAGCAGCAGACCACTGAAGCAGCTAGATTTGCCAAGCTGAAGATGCTCTTTACTTTTCCCTCTTTTATCAAGCTACTTTATATTCTTATTACTCTATTGACACATCCTTCTCCCCCACTCCAATCTAGCCTTTAATTTTCAACTGTTAATCAGGCAGAGCACTGTTGCACGCTCTTCTGTAATTAAAGAATTAAAGCCATACCTGAAGAATGCAGATGCCATGGCAAAATTAAATTATTTAAATAAAGCCAAGCTATTAATTATGCATGTCCTTCAATCCTTCATCTCTTGATAAGCTCCAGCAGCTTTTTGGAAGGGGGAAAAAAAGAAGTTTAGAAGTCTGTGTGAATTAATGAAGCATGAGAAGCTGGGCTGGGGCACTGGGAGGTGCAGCTTTCTAAATGCAGTTTGCAGTGGGGGCAGATTTCTTCATGTTCAGACCCACGCCAGGCTCCTGGCAGGAAGGAGGGGGGTGGATGTGAATAACTGAAGGGGTTTTTAGGGGGCTGCCATGTCCAGCCTGAACTTCCAGTCTTCCTGCAGGCAGCAGAGCCCTTCTCCCAGCATCTGCCCAGGCTCAGCTCCTGGAAGCTGCAGCAGGAAATGGTGACAAGCCAGTGAGCTCCTGGAGATGTGGCTGAAATCAAGGACAGGACAGCAGCAGATCTGAGCAAAGACAATGGGAGAAGGAGCGAGTGGTGGTGAGGGGTGAGCAGCCAGACCTTCCACTCATCCCAGGCACTGGTGCTGGTGCAGGGCTGGCAGATGTCTGCACCCAGCTCTGGGCTCCAGGCAGTGGCCCTGGAGAAGCAGAAGGTGGCTTTGATCCACCTTGGGGCACACGGAGCTCTTGGATCCACGGCTCAGCCTCGGGATGGCTGCAGGAGCAGAGCTCCAGGTCCTGGCTCCTGGCCCAGCTCTGGGGCCACTTCTCAAGGGCACGGATCTAGGAATGGATAGAAGGACGTGGCTGGTGCCTTTCAGCCCAGAGCCAGCCCACAGGCCTGTGTAAACAGTAAGGAGTGGCCTTCACACATGGTGAGCTTTGCTTCGAGCCACAGGTTCCTCTGAGCTGCTGTGATGCTCAGTGGCTGGGAGCAGATCCCTCTGTGGTGAGGAGAGGGGGGAGCACGTGGAACCTGTGGCTGCTCTTCCTAGGAAAGCTGAGAGGCTGTTACAACAGGCTGGAGGACAGATTGGGGTTTCTCTGGCTTTACTGCCTCTCCAGAGAAGCAGGAGGTGTACTTTAGAGCATCCCATCCCTTCTGGACCTGCCTAAGCTGGAAGATGTTCCTTCTGTCTCTGAGGCTCAGCCTGGAACTGTCTCCTGCAGGGATTTTGTGTCTTTGCCTGCACCCAAAGCAGCTCAGTTCTGGCTGGAGCCAGGGCTCGAGGTGCCTGGGCAGGCACTGGGCTCTGTGGCAGCTCCTGTCCCCTGCCAGATGGGCCACGTTGGGCTTGGTTATTTAGTCAATCCCTTGAATTATTTGTTAGCCCTTTAGAAGGAGCCAGGTCCTCACCCACGCCCACAGGGGCACCCAGCCCCAGCCCAGCTCCCTTGGCAGATTGGTACCTGAGCACCAGTGACCAGGGCAGAGGGAGGAGAGTCGTGGGTGCCTCACAGACCAGCCTGTGCTTTGGAAGGAATCTGTGCCCAGTCACAAGCTCTTTGGTACCACAGGGGAGCATCAAGTGGTGGTCACCAGCGTTGCTGCTCCCAGGAGGGACCCAACTCCTCTGGTGTGGCCCCAGGGCTGTCAGCTGGCTGGGGACAAGGTCCCCAATCCACACTGTCCCCACCAGAGCTGCCAGAGTCCTCTGGCAGAGGGGTAAGAGTTTCAAGGTAAGTTGTTTTCCACCTGAAGGCACAAAGGATGACACCAAGTCATCGCAGCTCCTGCTCCACCCAGCTTTCAGGAGACACCAGTGACCACCTTCACCACAGCAGCCAGGTGCCTGCCCAGCTGCCTGCTGTGTGTGCAGGTCTCCTCTGCAGCTCTCACTGTGGGACCTCCACCCACATGAGCCAGAAGCTGCTTCTGTCTCTATGGCTTTGGTCAGTGCAGGTTAAGCAGCCCCCACGGAACCTTAGCTGAGGAGATAAAGCAGCAGGGACACCACTGGAATCCTTTCTTTATTGCAGTTTGTATTGATTAGCACCAATTATACCCTGTTATTAAGAATGAAAAATTTTACCAAGGGAAACATTGTAGCTGAGATTCCAGATATCAATAGAAGCAGCTTCAAAGTTAGGCATGACAAAATAATGATGTTATTTTAGCTGCTCTTAGACAGGCTGAGCCTCTCAGACAGAGGAATCCCACCCAGGCTCACCCTCAGCATGTGGCAGGGGGCAAATCTCTCCTTAAAAACACTCTGGCAAGCCCAAGAGGTTCTGGGCCAGTAACTGCTGATGGGCACAGGAAGGAGGGGGAGGATGTTCTTCCAGAGGATGACTTTTTTTCCCTATTCCCATTGTTAATCCAAGCAGAGGGGTCAATCACTGCTCAGTGCTGGACCAGTGGAGCAGGACACTGTTTTCCCCTGGGCTGTTGTGCTTGGCTCCCCCCTTGCTCACTCCCCACACCCTTGCCCATGCTCCAGCTCTCCCCTGCCAGCACAGAGCCTCCCATCCATCTGCCAGAAACAACCTGAGCTCGTCGGGTCGTGGTGCCCTTGGAGCAGCTTTTGGTTCTTGGTGTTTGACAAACAGATTTACTTGGGTGTAATCAAATTGCAGCATAGGCCTGGGGGGGGAATCAACAGTGTTAATGAATTGCAGAGCAGCCAGGGGTTGTGGTAGCCAGCCCGTGGCTGGTGCTGTGCCAGCTGCTGCTGAAAGGTGGTTCTAGCTGCAGCCTTGCTGCTTGCAGGTGGAAGGGATGGGTTTTTTTGGTCGTAGGCACCATCACTCTCTCTGGTTGGTGATGGTTTGGGTAAAGGGGCTGGTGGTTTGTCTTGGTCAGAGGGCAGGGCTGGGCTGGGGGAGCAGGCTGCTCTGCTGCTGGGGGTGAGCCACCCGCTGCCTCCCTTGGCCCCACGAGCTGAAAGACTTCCAGGGTGCTGGCCAGGGTCAGCCTGGGCTGTGAGGGGTGAGGGGTGCCTGCAGAGCTGCTCTGAACTGCACTGCTGACCGAGTCCTTGGCAGAGGGGAGGGGTGTGGGGGCCCATGAGAGCCCGGGGGGCATTGCTGCAGGGATGCTCTGGGTTAGCTGGGGTTACAGGCTCACCACGGGAGCATCTCAGGCCCCTAGAGCTGCTGCTTTCTACACACAGCAGTGCCTAAGTGTGTGGGTGGCTTCTCCCCTTGCTTCCCTGGATTCCTCAAGACCCACAGGTGAAGCAACCTGTTGAGCAACAGGAGGCTGGGGAGATGCACTCCCAAGTTCTGCTGGGCTCCAGACCTGAAACGTGAAGTTTTTTCTGCCCATTTACTCTTTTGTGGGCTTCCAAGAAAAATTGCTCTTGGGAAGGCCTCTCACAGGTCTCCTCCATGCTGAAATGCTGCCTCTTCTCCTGTGTCCTCACAAAACACTGCTCTGAGGTCCACCTTGGGTCTGCTGAGCAGCTCAGGGACAACTCTGAAGTCACCAGGGTGACAAGTAGAGCGTACAGGGACAGAAGAAGGCTCCTTACCTTCTGAATCCAGCACAGCTGATGGCTTCAGCCAGGGGAGAGAAAAATTCAGTCTTCTATTCCCACTCAGAAAGGGAGAATTAGGGCAGGGGAGCACCAGCTGGAGTGGAGATTTTTCCATGGCATCCTAAGAAGCACATCTGTGGTTGCTGAAGGGCTGCCTGGAAGGGTTTGGAGATAGGGGAGATGATGCTGACCTCTCATTTTCCACCACACCACAGAACAGACCTCCTGCCTCCAGGAGTAGGTGGTTTTACCTAAGCCCAGACCCAAGGACTGATTCAAATCAGGCAAAGCAAATTGCCAGAGTGATCCCAGGAGGGTTTGAGGCTGTGGATCTCTGCCAGTGAGCAGGTGATCCCCTGAGCTGTGCCCCAGCTTCCTTTTGACCTGCTTGCCTTTCTCAATGATTTATGGCAGGTGGCAATAGAGCAGAATTCTTTAAATGGTGGCTCTCTCTTCCCTTCTACCTTGTATTATCTATCTGATTTTTCTGTTTCCATGTGTTATTCATAAAGCTTTTCATGTCAGCTTGTTTGCCAGGCAGCTGATGGGGAAGCCTGTGGAGGCAGGCAGGTTTGTTCTGCATAAAAGGCCATAAATGATCCGAAAACTACCAAACAGGAGCACGTTTCAGGGACTTGTGCTTACCACTGGGAGACTTCCTGCAGCATCATTGTATTTGCAGCCACTGGCAGCTGACTTTGGGGTCCCTTCTACTGCACCAGCTGATTTCCCCCTCTTAGTTCTCTCTGCAAATTAAAGGACAGATGGTGATCTGTCTAATAAAATGTGATGTTCTAATAAAAAAGGTGATGTTCTAATAGCATCTTACTGTCCCTTCAGTGGGCCCCCTGGGAGAGCTTCATTTTTGATCAGAGGCATCATCATAAAAACCCTTTGGAGGGTGAACAGACACAGTGCAGGGAGCAGTGAATTCCTTCTGCTGGCACCCGGCTGTACACACCACTTCAAAATAGGGAAGAACAGAAGCTCTTCAATCTACTGGTGAAAAAGTCCCACAGTTTAGCTCTTGACAAGAAAATCTAATTTGTTTTAAGCAGAGGAAAGCCATTATCCCACTGCAGGAGCGAGGTAGGAAGGCAGCTGCAAGAGGATGCTGAGAACAGTCCCCTTGGGGGAGCCTGGACCAGAACCAGGAGGAGCAAACTTTGAAGAGCCAGCCCTTCTCCCGAGCACTTAGGGCTGGAGTGGAGGGGCCAGGCTGGGTGCTGGGGATCCTGGAGCAGAGGGAGAGAGGGCACAAATAACCCAGAGCTCCTCACCAGGCCCCCTGCAGGAGTTTCCCCCAGCCCTTGGCATCCAGCTTGTGACCGACCACATCCACCCTCTGCTGGGTTCCTCCAGTCCCCTGTGCTGCAGGAAAAGGCCTCTACAATTTATTTTCTTTGTTTCTTTTTTGGGTTTTTTTCTGTTAACTTATTCTGGGTGCTTAAGAACAAAAACTCCAACCCCACACTTCCAAGGAGGGAAAAACTTCAAACACAAAAACTCATCCCCCCCAACCTCCTGAGAGCTCTGGAGAGAAATGCAGTCATCTGAGAGACACTTTTTTCTTATTTTTGACAGAAAAACATCACCCAGAGGGAAGACACACATCAGCAGGGGACTAAGGATTGTACTTCCACATCCAGCCTCCTCCTGCATTGCTGCTCCCTTGGGATCTGCCTTGTCTGAGCTGGAGGGAGCAAAGCCCCAGGCTGCTGATCCCAGCACCCCACAGCTATGGGGCAGGGCCCTTAGTGCAGGGGGGCAGTGACTGCGTTGGGAAGGGGGTGGGCAGCACCTGAACGCTTGTGTTCTGCAGCTCTGCTCCTCCTTAGGGCTGGGGAGTGGCTTAGAGCAAGGCAGCAGAGCTGCTGGGTTTATAGCAAGGGATGCTGATAGCCAGGATCTCGTGCAAAGCCCTGGAGAGAGGCTGAGTGTCTTTGCCAGTGTGTCTGCCTCGGGTTCGTCTTTCTTTTCAAAGAGGAGATGAGAGGGAAACGGTTTCTGTTGGGGTGAAGGGCAAGTGTTTAATAGGCAGCCCTGGATGATCTGGGGAGGGCTCAGGAGAGCAGGATCTGGCCCCGCAGCCAGCCGTGCCTCTGGAGGTGGAGTTCAGCCAGAGATGGAGCACAGGGGAGCTCCTAGCAAAGCTCATTCTCTAGAAACTCAGTAACTAACTGGTTAGATCTAACTAGGACTACTCAGGGGCTTCATTAAGAGGAGAGCAGACTTGGATTTATCAGACCAGGGCTTGGGGAGGGGTTGGCTGTCCCACCGTGCAGCCAACAGGGCTTTCTGCTAAATCCCTTCTTCTCTCTTTCTTCCTTTGGGCAAAACCAGATAGAACCTCATTTTCTGGCAATTACCTTGAGCCGAGAGAAATAAATAACCCCAGCAGCAAGGCTGAGAAGGAGGGATGGAGGAAGAACAACCCCCTGTGTCTGGCAGCTCCTGGAAGCTTGCAGGAAAAGCACGAGCAGGAGCTTGACACGCCAAATAACCACAACTGCCAGCAGATTTATGGATTGCAGTGTGATGTACAGGGGATCTGAAGCTGGGCAGGGCATAACATCATAAATCAGGCAAAGCCAGGAGCCCACGTGCTGCCTGCTTCCTCGGAGCAGGTTGCTGGAGGCTTCTATTAAAAATTAACAAAAAGGATTGAGGGATTCCTGTGCTGTGTAAAGATAAGGCAATAGGGGCATTCATGTGCAAAAATGGAATAAAGAAACAGTTTCTTTAAGAAAGTTTCTTACAAGCGAGAACACCTACCTCTACTCAGGTAATTTAATGAGAATTTTACCCTTGACTTCATCTGAAATAGATGAGGAGTATTAAGTGATCACAGTTTAATGTGCATAATTAGGTTATACTTTATATTTTAGGCCAAATCCTTTTTCTGGCTCCCCTTAGAAGGTGCTGAGCAAGGCTGGGAGGGGCACAGCCCATGTGGATGAGGGGCTGTGGGGGAGTCACTGCTTGAAGGGTGAGAAGCTGCAGTTTGCAGAAACTTTGAGATTTTGAGAGTTTTTTAGGAGATAAGGCTGCAGAGCTGCTGTCCTTCGTCTTGCCAGAGCCAGGGCGAGCCCTTACTCCAAAGCAGTGGCTCTGATGGAGCATCTGAGTTTCTCCTTCTCAGCTGCCCCCGTTCCTGGAGGAGGGATGCTCGGGGTGAGGGGGAGTGACCAGCTCCAAGCTCCTGACTCCTGTGCAGGGCTGAGGTTGTGAGAAGTTGTCTGAGGGTTTGACACCAACGTGCTGCAGCCAAGTCAAGCTGAGAAGAGTCTCCAGGGAGAAGATTAACCCCCAGAGCTGGCTTTTGCTGAGGGGCTGGTAGATGAGCTATTAAAGGCATAAATTCCCAGGGAGCTCAGAAAACAAAGTCTGCCTTTAAGAGAAGGGGTGTTGAGCTGGGTTATATTTTCTACAGGGGAAAGCAAACCACGACCAAGAGCAGAGCTGTGCTCCCCACAGTGGGGGGGGACTGTGAGCCATGCCCAGTTCTGGTGATCCCCACCACGTGCAGCAGCTCGATGCTGATGAATTCCTTTTTTTCCCCTTTATTTCTTTTTCCCCCTTTCAGCTGGTGCCCTGTGCTGGCTTTGCAGCACCAGTGCGGGCGGCTGCCTCGTGTCCCCATCCCCCAAGCAATCTGCCAGCAATAATCTCTCATTAATAACTGCTGTGATGGGTACCAAAGCCCAGTAATTTCATTAAATTAATCCTTCTGCATTCTCCCATCTCTGGCCCAGAGCAGCAGCAAATCAACACCAGTGGGTCCCCAAAGGTGACCAGCAGCCTCAGTGTCTGC
>NW_008597056.1:3223-8775 GCF_000691845.1 Merops nubicus | reverse complement strand
TGACCCCATCTCTTTCACTGCACTCTTTTTGGGACAGCTGCTTTTCCATTTGCCAAAGGAATTGGTAATTATTATAGTTAAGTGATGAGGATTCTTTATCATGTTCCTCACGGGGGTCCCAGCCCAGGGTGTGGCTGCAGGGAGCTGGGCAGGGGAGAGCAGAGTCCCTGCATGGGGAGTCTCCCAGGGAAAACCAGCAGGGAAAGGGGAGGAGAGGGAAGAGGCATGAAGTGATCCACCCCAAGGTGATGGATAACCCACGTGGCCATCACCCCAGCCTCGGGCCACACACCCTGACTTCCAAGGGGTCACCTTTTCTCTGCAGGGACAGGCAGGTAACGGGAAAGGTGGAGCCCCTGGGAATTGGACAGGACAAAGGGTGGAGGGGTCCCTCCCTGCCCCACACCCCCCGTGGCATGCCCCGAGTGCTGTTCCATCCCTGGCTTAAAAGTGAACTTACAAAATAAATCCAGATTTCGGATTCAGAGCGTTAATCACTTGAGCTCATCCTCTTAGCTGCAGCTCAGAGGTGTGTGCGGCGCAGCCACACGCGCTTCCCAAGGAAAAATAATTATTGCAGAGATAAAGCTTTCATTATTTTAATAGCATCGGGTCCACCCGTTGAGTTATTACAGTAATAAAAACTAATTAGATCCCTGGCGATAGGTTCCCCCTGTGCACTCTCTCTGCCTGCCCCACCGACTGTTAGCATAAAACCAGAGGATTGGAGAGCAGCTCATGGCTAACAACGGCTGAGCCTGGGCCACGGTGGCAGAAAATGTCCAGATTGCCTGTAAATATCCCTTTGCTCTTATTTAAAGACCTGAAGGGAAAAGCCCTGGGTTTATTTGCCAGCTGTAGCTGGTTGTTGAGGTTTGGCTGCAGCTCTGCCACCCCTCAGGGGGGTCTCTTTCCCCTGCTCCCCATCGCCCTGGCAGTGCCCAGCTCGGGCACAGTTCCACCAGAGCTCTGTGAACCCCTCTCCTCTTGCTGAAAAGTCTGCATCGGAAGAAAACAAATGGAAACACACATTTGGAACGTGTCAAAACATTTTTGGTCGGAGTTTTGAAGTCTGACTGCCGTTTTTGGTTTGATTTGTGGGTTTTTTTCACTTCCCAGTGCTCTTTGGAACGCCACGGTTCTTCCAGCAAAACGCTTTCATCTAAGGCAAAACAATTCATTTGAGGTGGAAAAAAATACAGTTTATTTATTCTCATCGCCTCCCTAAGACAGCTCTGAGGGTTTTTTAAGCATTGGGTTTTTTTTCTCACTATCTAAAAACGTATTTCCAGATTTGAAAGCCCCCCAAAAAATCAATTAGTCACCTAGCCTGACTTGTACCACACATTCCCTGCTGATAACCATGGGCAGTGGTGCCTGCCAAGCACAACTGCTGGAACCCTCTGAATTTCCAGTGCCAGCGTGGGCATCTCTGGCAAGGCAGGACCGTGCCACCCCCAGCCCTGCTCTGCCTGCAACTTCCCAGGTGGATTCAGCCCCCGGGCCAGAGGAGGGGACGTGTGGCTACAACCCCCCAAATGCAGAAACCAAAGTTTCTTGTGCTGTTGCAGCAGGACACGGGCAGGTTCCAGTGCCAGGGGAGAGGCGGTTGGTGATGCATGGCTGGCTTCAAGGTGGAACAAGAAGTTTTAAACACTTCTGTGTAGCTAATGCCAATGTAATTACTGGTTTTATTGTTATCTGTGCTTATGCACGCTAGATAGATATCTAGTTCTCCCTACAGATCTGTAGAGGCTTTTTAAAGTGGCAGGAGAATATCATTACCCTGCTTAGACTTTGGCCACGACCCAAGCTGAATCTTCCAACACCAGCAAGAGCAGCAGCAGCATCAGTCCCAGCTTAAAGACCCATTTTCACAGTGTCTCTGCGAGCGAGTCTGAGGCTCGCTGTGGACGTGTGGTGCTGGCTGCTCGGCTGCCCTGCCTGATTTCATTGCTATAGATTTTTTTTATAGATATCTATGGTGTCAGTTAATATTTCAGCGTGATCCCTCGTGTGCCAAGGTGTGCCCAAGGAGCTGCTGCTGCTGCCTGAGGCTCACCCCAGCAGCTCCCACCCCCCCGAGATGTGCTGCCCTTATCAGCACCCAGCAGAGGTGGCTGCACCCCCGGCTGCCCCCCGGGCAACCCTTCTGAGGTGTCTGCCACCCTGCACGTTGTGCTGTGCCATCGCTCTCCTGGCTGCACGGGCAGGACTAGGCTGGGTCAGACCCCTCTGGGCTGGGTAAACGTCCTGAGAAATGGGAGCACCCGTTGCTCCCCCACCCACCTTCAGCCGTGAGGGGAGCGAGGGTCTCAGTCCTGCCCAGCCAGAGCAGGTTCCATCACTCCCTGTGGTTCCTGGCTCTTGTTGAGCACCGTTGGCACAGTGCCCACAGAACCTGGCACCTCTGCTTCTGCCACGAAACCCCTGGCTGGCTGCAAACAGCTTTTATTGTTGTGGCACCTTCTGTTTGGAGGTTATTTGGCTTTAGCCCCTGGGCCGGCAGTGACACGTGGCAGGTTTTTCACTCCCGTGTCTGAAGGGGGCATCAAAAATCTGAAAATCCTGGTTTAATGAGAAGCTGCTGGAGAAAGCTGAGGCTTTAATTATCCCGTAGAATTACCCTGACAAGGCGCCCGGCCTCGGCAGATCCGGGTGATAATTAGACCTGTTGGCTCTCCACTGGAGGAGAACAGTAATTTTCAAGTGCAACGCTTCTGCAAATCCTCTGAGGAAAGCAAAAATCACTCAGACATTGAAAGTTTGACAGGATGCCAGTTTTAATGCACCCTTTGAAACGTTTCCTTGTCAGCAGTGGTACAGTCACACGTCCGTCAGGAGCATCTTCCTCTAGAAACTTTTTTGATGGAGGAGAAGCAGTGAGGAATCACCTCTCTTCACTGGGTTTGTTGGGGGGTTTCTGCTTTTGGTTTTGCTTTTTCCTTTTTTTTTTCCTTAAATGTGGATTTGGTTAAGAAGGGACATGGAGCAGAGAAGAGGGAGGATGCTTCTGAACCCTTCCTGTGTAGATGTCCTTGTCATGGCTGACGATTTTTGGAGTCCTTCCTTCGAGGGGGGTGAGCTGGGAGGCAGAGCTTGGTTTTGGAGCGATGGGAGGGGAGGAGATGAGGGGATTTTGGTCTCTGCAGCCCAGCCCTGCCCTGCTCACCCAGCTCAGCCAAGCAGGCGCTCAGTTTCCCTGCACTCACTGAATTTGGGGCATTCCACTGCATGCTGAAGCACTTTGCTGAATCTGGGCTCAGAAGCTGTTTGGGGGCTGCTTTCCCGTTTGCTTCCACAAGCCTCAGCTTTGCTGAGCCTGTCAGACATTGCTCCCAACACGTGAAGGGGTTCAGAGCTGGGTTTAAATTGCATTTATGGGAAGGGGGTGACCCCTTTGCACTGCTGGCACTGTGCACAGCCACACTAGCAGCACCCAGGGTCGGGCACGGGCATCACCAATCCCTGGGGGGCAGTGAAGTGGCTGCCTGTGTGTTTTAATCTCCATCTCCAGGCAGCAAGGAGTTTCCAAGCCCTGCCCAAAGCCCTTGCAGCCCACGAGCATGGTTGTGGGGCAGCCCTGGGCAACTGGGACACAGGTATCAAGGAGGCTCCTTCCATCACCTGAGCAATTTGAGGGAGCACAGCACATGCTCATGTTCCATTTCAGAATGAATGACCACGAGCCAGAGAGAGTTTGGGCTGAGTTTTCCCTTTCCAAGAGGCACTGAGGTCAAACACCTCAGCCCTGTTTTGTGCTGAGCACCACAGGCAGATGTCTGTGAGCGCTGAGCCTGGTGCTAATGGATGTCATGGGGCATTAGGCAGTGCTGGGAGATCTCCTGGGAGTTTAGGTGCTTAAAGATCTTTACAAGATAAACGTTATGATTTATGGAAACACAGAGGAAAGGACTTAAAGAGCTTGTCTAAGCTACTTTAAGGTAGAAATCTTGCCTTGTATCTGATCTAAGTCTCCCTTGCTGCAGTTTAACCTGACGACTGCTTGTCTGACCTAGAATGGCTGCAGGGAACAGTGAATTAATTCCCTTTCTCTTCCCAGCTCCTGGCCGTGACAGTCCCTGGGTGTCCCTTCAGCTCTCTGTCCCAGGCAAGCAGCTCTCAGTGCCTCCTCAACCCCTCGGCCACCTGGAATTCAAAACCCTTAGGATTTCTGGAAGTAGAGAAATCCACAGTCTCACTCACTGTAGGAAACGAGCATTGGCTTCATCTGGAAGCCCAGCTCCTTGCATGTCATTCCCTGGGAAGATCTTTCTTCTCTGGCTGGATGATGTTTCTTTGGTGGCAAGGCAGCTTTATTGCCAGGTTGGTTCCTGAATGAGGAAGAGGTTTAATCACATATATGCCAAAAAATGCCCCCCACGTGCCAGCTGTGGCAGGATGGCCACTGCAGAACATCCCTGCAGGCTGGATCTGTGTGGGGTGAGACCCCCCCATTGCCACCACACGATGAGGCCAACGACCTCCCTGTGCTTCATTTCCAGCTGTCTCACCAGAGTCTCATCAGGATTAATTTCTGTTTACCCAACCCCAGCAATCCCAGGTGCCAAAGCAGCAGGTGAGTGCAAAGAGATGATCTGAAGACAAATTCACCACTCTGTTTGTATAAGCAACGTTCCCCTTTGTTGCTTGGGGCCTCAGGTGAGCAGCAGGGGTGCCAATAGTTACCTACCCCAAAACAATTTCCCCCCTAACTCTCCACAAGAGCCAACTCCTCCTGATGCTCTCGAGCAGGTCGCTGCTGTGGTGAGGAGGTTGCTCTGCAGGGGCACGAGCTGTGTTTGGCCTCACCGAGCTGCTGCCCACACACTCCTGCAGGACACGGTGCCAAAGCATAAGATGCCAGCCCACGTTTGAGGTAATTCCTTCTGAAATGAAGCAATTTCTACAAAACAAGCATTATGCAAATGGATTTGCTACCAAGGCAAAGACCTGCTTGAGTAATTAAAAACAAGAGAAGGGAAAAGTAATTTGAAAAGAAAAGGCTGTTTGATGGCTTGCATCTGGTTTTTTTTCCTTCTTTAATTTAAGAAAACAAAAGAAGCAAGCCTGGAATTGCTGGATGACTGCAGAGGGTGCTGGAGTGATGCTCAGCCCTGCCCAGGGAGCTCCAGGAGTGGCAGGCACAGGCCAGGTTGAGGAGAACACCAGGCTCTGCTCCCGTGCTCCTTGCTTGCTATTCATCTGAGCTCCTGCCTCCTGGGGGAGAGCCATAGTCCATCCCGTTCTTCACCCTTGCAGCAGATTTGCTCCTTCTTTGCTATACATCTGTTTCATTCTGTGATCAGGGAGTCCCTCTGCACACCTAGCGTGAGGAGGAGGAGGAGGAGGAGGAGGAAGAGTGCCCTGTGTGGGGACCCTGCCCGGCCGTGCCCTCACCCCTCCTCCAGCAGCAACGAGGGAGGATTTCAGAGCGTGTTTTATGGTGGCTACTAGAAGTAAATGTGCTGTTTCCATCCCTGGGAAACAGAACATAAACCCTGAGCTGAATAATAGTGTTTTCTACTTCATCCTCTGTGGGGGCAGCCGGA
>NW_008597056.1:0-3208 GCF_000691845.1 Merops nubicus | reverse complement strand
AATTATCCAACCAGCCCGTGGTGGTGAGGAGCTGGGCACTGCGGGGACCACGCTGGCACGAAGCGACGATGGCAGGAGGGGACAGGATCCCTGGTGTCCCCCAGCACATTCAGCTGTGCCCCATCCCTTTGGGCTGTGCTCTGCCCCAGCAGAGCTGTGGGTGCTGGAGGTGGCTGCACGGCCCCAACCATGCTGTGAGTCCAGATCCAGCTGCCCACCACCAGCTCCATCCCTCCCCTTGGCCACTCCATCCCTGCACGAAGCCATCTGAGCAAACCCCAGCAGGCAGAGAGCACCCTTTGTGCTGCCCTGCCCAGCTCCAAGGAGCAAGCAGACGTGTCCCCAGGGGCCAGGTCCCTCTGCAGCTTGCCCACAGGACAGAGATCCCCACCAGCTCACCCCTGAAACCAAAGCAGCCCCAGGCTGTCTGCAGCCCCAGCCCCTCCCTGGAGCTGGAGCTTCCACCCAGCATCTTCCAGGGGAATAAAGGTGATGGTAGAAGCAGCACAGCAGCTGGGAGAACAAGCAGGCAGGCACAGAAGCAGAGGTCTCTGGAAAAACTTTGCATAGCTAATTGGCCTCGGTTCAGAGCCTGGCCAGCCAGTCATCAAAAGCCTCCATGACTTGGCTTTTTAATGAGACATTTTCATCTATTAACACTTCATTAAGTCTGCAGCCAAGTCATTTTTAGGGCAGTTTAAAATGCACGTGCCACGTGGCCCTGACTCCTGCCTGGCTTCTTATGATGGGGCTTCTTATGGTGGTGGTTGGGGCAGCCCAGTGTAACCCTCTCTGCCTCCAGCACCAGCCCTGGAGAGCTGGGAGCAGAGCTGGTGATGGGGAGGGCACAAGGGAGGTCGAGGGGATGCAGATGATGCAGAGAAGAGCTCGGTGGGTTTATCCCCTGGTTGGTGGCTCCAGGTGTCACCACTCCACATCCCTCAGCCCCACCCGTGCTGAAGACTGCTTGTGGGCAGTGGAAGCTTGGGGAGAAAACTCTACCTCCACAAAAGGCTCTTACTTGACTCAGAGCTGCAGGTTAAAGGGCCCTGGGACCCAGATGAAGGAGTCAGAGCTGTAGGTTAAAGGGCCCTGGGACACAGATGAAGGATGTCACCACGAGCATCACCCAGGACCCCCGGTTGCATCACAAGCTGCAGAGTTCCTGCAGGAACAGGCACTGCCCAGATCCACATCCTGCTGCTGTCTATAGCTGCCTGGCTCCAACCATTCATGAGAAGTTTGTAATTAGAATTTATGGGGTTTTAAAATAAATCCTCAAAAGCAAAAACTCCTTTGGAAAACAACCATCTGCCATCCTGAAAGGATACGAGCTGTGGGATAAACCAACCATGGGAAACTCCTGGAGGAAGGAGTGTGTGCACAGTGAGGTACAGGCAAGCACAAGGCTGCAGTGGTGGCTTCTCCCAGCTGTGATTTACTGCTGCCCTTTTAATAAATTAAATATAACTATGTTAGCACTTCAGCCTAAAGATGGGGAGCTAAGGGTGTGGATAGGCAGGGACACGCTGCGCCCAGGGATTACTCTTGGGAAATATTGTTCCACTTGCCCTTTTAAAGAGTCATTTCAGCTTATTACTGAACACATCGTGGTGGCTTCTTAGAAATCCTTCACCTGTGCAGCAATCCTTGGCCTCTCTCCCATCAAAGGATCTCAGTGCCCAGCAGCAGGGTTATTAAATTAAGCCTCAAAAATTGGAGGGGCGTGTTTGCACCCTGCAGAGAGGAATGAGGTGAGCAGAAGGTGAAGTGGGAGAGGGCTCTGGAGGTGAGGCTGTGCTCCTGTCACACCCCGAGACAGCTGTCCTTTCCCTGGGACAGCTCCAGGAGCATCATCTACCACTTCAGAGCTCCCAAAAATCTGTGTCCTTTCAATCCCAGGAGCTGGGGAGTCCTGCAGTCTCCTCCGAGTAGGGCCAGGGAACCTGCTGCTTTTCCTGCAGCTGCCTCGTTGCTGCAGCTTTTTCTTGGAAAGGGAATGGTGACAAAACCTGCCCGTGATGTGTCCACCCCCTGCCCTTTCCTGCTGCCTCAGGATTTTCCACACCCCATGCCTACAGCTGAGAGGAATTGGCTTCATGGGAGTTCATACCCTCAGCTGAAGGCACCTGAAGACTATTGCAGCCTGCACTGAGCTGCACCAACCAGGCTGCTGGGCTCCCTGGGCTGGGAGGCTGTTCCTGCTGCGCCTGGCAGGAGCCAGCTGGGGGTGAGCAGCTCCACGAGCAGAGCTTGGATCCTCTGCTGGGAAATTTGGCAGCTCGCTGGTGCCAGGATGAGTGTCCAGGCAGCAGGAGTGAGCTGGGGTCAGTCCTGTCACATAAACACCATCTGTGCCCTCGGAGCAGGGCTGGCACCTCTCACAGGATGTGGCACCTGCCTGGAGAAGCTCCTGACGTGGGTGATGCCCTTGAGCTCCTGCCCCAGCTCAGCTCAGGGCTGGGTGCTGCTGTGCTGGAGAGAAACCAGCCACATAGAGGAGAGGACTGGGGGTAACCAAAAGGAGAGAACTGGGAGTGACCGGAGCGAGCTGGGAGCCCCCCAACCCCGGGGGTGCTGCCCCTGCTGTGCTGGGCCATGCCAGGCTCTGGCATCACAGGGGGCTGCTCAGCCTTCCCTGAGAGCCTTGGCCACTGGTGCCCAGCCTGAGCAGGCTCATTTTTACATCCAAGCTGGGAAAAAGAAGAAAAAAAGATTTAAAAAAATCTATAGGGAGTATTGGACAGGACAAATTTTTTCCATCTCTTCCCCATTTATGCCCCTGGAGGAGATGAAAGCTTGTGGCCTCCTTACCCTACATTTACATGCCAAGTTCTCATTCTTTCTCTCTTTTTTTCCCCTCTAGCCTAGTTACAGTCCCAGAAAAATAATGTTGGCCTCGAGGTGTCAAGGATGTAGTGGGCTGGGAGGAGCCTGGCTCATGGAGGGCACCAGGGATGTCAGGGAAATCCCTGCAGAAACCACACCCACCCTGGGAAAGGACTGGCTGGGAAGAAAGAGATGAAATGCAAGAAATTAGGGCTAGGGAAGGACTTAGGGGTGGTGGGATTGCTGGTGCCAGGGTGCTTGGTGCCCCAAGCCTGGGGCTGGCCCAGGCAGAGCCTCTGCACCTTCATTAATTTACAAAGTAATAATAACTTATATAATAATAATCTGAGAATATTATATATTAATATAGTATGATGTT
>NW_008597055.1:0-1401 GCF_000691845.1 Merops nubicus | reverse complement strand
CTCTTTCAGAGTATAGTTAAGGAGGAAGTTTTCAAACTGCACCTCATAAAATTGTATTTAGTTTTCAAGGGAATGCTTTATGACTTTTCAGTTTAGAGAAGATGTGACAGCAGCATTGTCCAAGTGATCATGGCTGAGGGTGTTTCCTGAAGAACTCTGGAGTGGTAAAAGACGTTGTGCCTTCTGGTTTGACTTCGAATAGACAACTTTGCTCCTCAACTCCCCGTTGTCCTCAGTCCTGTCCTTGGCCACCTGGGACATCCATCACTCTTCCTTCCCTCCGACTTCTCCACTGCTCTCTGCAGCTGGAGGTTACAGCTCCATTGCACCAGCTCCACCTGCTCTCCTCAGAGAACTGGCTGCACAAAGGACCAGAAGAATTTCTCCAATTTATAGGTAAAGAAAATTAGAACACGATGAAGCTGCATAATAACAAAACCCCCTCTGGAACCATCTGCTCAGTGCAAGCTGCATCTCCTGATGTTGTGTCTCAACAAGAGATAATCGTATCAGAAATGTTTTAGGGAGGTAGATACAAAACCACCGATATGAACAGAATGAAAGAGGTGGCTGCGGAGACAATTAGGCTGTTGAAAGTCATGTTGGCTTTTCCTCCCTGCAGCTGAAACAGCCACAGAGTTGAGAGGAATCGGAAAGAACAAAGCATAAGGGGAGGCGAAAATTGGACAGAATAATGGGAATGGCCTTTGCCTGGACAATCTGCATCTGAAAAGATGACTTGAGAGATGGCCTGTAGAGGGGAAAATATGTGAAAGATTGGAGAAATTCAGTACATGGTATAACCAGCAGTTTAGGACATGGTTATCATTTAGCAGCAACTTAAGATTGCTTGGTGGTGAGAGGGAGATGAAAATGTTGGATTTGAGGGGGTATTCATCATTGATCAATTGGAAATGAATACACCAATTCAGGAAAAAATGTTCTAATCACACCCGAGACTTGACTAGAGATCCCATCATGATAAGATTCTGCAAAATGCCTCAATCTGCATGGAGATAACCCCAAGCCATCCAAACTCACAGACAGACGGAGTGATGTGGAACCAGTGGGATCTCCCCACACCCCCACTACACAGAAATCCAATGTGTCTGTTCAAAGCCATGGACAGGCAGAGAGATGGGTGGGAGGGAGAGCGGATGCCCCAGGATGAAAAATTTCTTCTTCTCCAATTCAGAGCAACTCCTCGCCATGCTTCAACATCTCAACAGGTGGTGATTAAGACTCGGGGAGTCTGAGTCCATCCTGGACCCTGATAAAGTTTGTCCCTGGGAGACATCTCACTTGGGAGATGCTGGACACAGTCTGCTGTGATCCAGGAGAGCTCCAAGGGCCTCGCTTTGGGACTAATGTTTGCAGGGTCCTAGAGAATTGACTTTCATT
>NW_008597054.1:6151-17920 GCF_000691845.1 Merops nubicus | reverse complement strand
AAAAAAAAAAAAAAGAAACAATTAAGTAAACGACTTTGAAGAAAACAGAACCATCCCCAAAATATACTACTTTGAGGTTTTTAACAAAGATTCTTGAGTTATTTTCTTTAATACTATTCCATGTAGTGTGATGCTTTCAAAGTAGATACTGAGAGTCAACTAAAGAACTAGGTTCCTTATGCATATAAGCATAGCACTTAGACATAAGAAATTCTTAGATAATATCTTAAGCTATCCCTATAGGTAAAGAAACAAAAGGAAATAAGGTGAAATAGTTTTGTCCACCATACATCTAAATGTGATGGAGCTATTGTTTAAGTAATTTCTTTTAAAGCTCTGCTACTTATTCGTTGTTGCATTCCTGTATTACGTGTGGTAAAGCATAATTCTGATGTTACCAAGCAGGGTAGCACAGCAAAAAATAAAATAAAAATAAATCTTGTGATGTACACCAATCTTCTGTGGCAGTTAGGTTTAAAAAGTAGGGAGGTGGCTAATGTGACTTTCATCCTGGCAGCTGTTTTTTTTTTCTCTAAAGTTGCCTGTGCTTGCACCCAGCTATGAAGAACATGGCTTAGCTGATACTGAAAGGGGATGTTGATCAAAATCCCACCTTAATTACATATACTGGGCTCTTTTGTGGACGCCCTTAATTTGCTGCTGTAGTTTAAGGAAGTTTGTGTTATATTGAAGGGATTACAAGATGCTGACACTTCTGCAATAAGTTACCAAAAGAGAACTAGAACCACACAGAGGAAAATTAGAACTATTGGAAGCTGTAAAGGCCTTCTCTGACACATGCAGTGTGTCTGCCTTACAGTGCAAAGATTGAGCTTGGGAAAGACGAGGAGTAGAGCTAAGTAACTGTTCTGGTTCCGTGTAAAAAGGGGTTCAGGGCAGGACCCACACGGAACAGAACTATGGACTCGCCTCTCCCCCCCCAGAGAGAGAGAGACTTTGGAAAAAAAATGAAGTATATTGTTTAACAAGGAACAGAAAACGAAAAAGAGAGGTAAGGAAAATAATATATACAAAGATTAGGGGAAAAAATTTACAAAAAAAAAAAAAAAAAAAGGGGAAAAAAAAAAAAAAAAAAAAAAAAGGGGGCAAAATATACAAAACCCTCAGAAATAGTTCCAAGGTCCCACGGAGCGAAAAGCACAACTTCCCCCTCCAAGCTGCAGGGCAGGAGTGAAGTTAGCACCCACTTCCTGCCTCTTATCAGAGTGTGTGTGGGAAGGGGAGGGAATACAATGGTTCACCCCCACCTGGGGTCCTCCCAGTTGCTGAAAGGTCACACCCCCATCCCAAGCCTCAAACCACAACACTAACGCTGCCTAACTTCAAAAAACACTAATTTTTTCTGTTATTTAAAATGGAAAAAGGTCCTAATTCCTACCCAAGATGTAACATCAGGGATGGTCATGTTGTTCTTCAGAATTAAAGTCTTATGAAGAGTGAAAGCTGAAAAGCTAGTGGATTTTTGTCAGTTTTTGGTTTGCTTATTGTTTTGGTTTTTTTTCCTCTCTTGATCAGCTATTTTGCTGTTTAGCTTTTTAGTGTGCTTGGCCTAAGATTCCTAATTGAACAGTAAAAATACCAGTCAATACAATCAGGCAGTGGTGCCTGTAGGAAAGTGCATCCAAAGAGATCTTGTAACTTAAGCTATTATTTTCAAGTGCTTGATTTTGGCCTTAATTAACTTGAAGATTCTAATTTTGGGAGAGCAGTTTTTTAAAATAAAAATATACTTAAAAATTGAGTCTTATGTCGCCTGCATGTCGGAGATGGCTGCCTCCTTTTAGTTGTTGAGAGGCAATCACAACAAATCTGCCTGTTATAAAAAAAAGTGCATTTGTTGCTGCTTTAAAGGAATTCTGTTTGTTTACAGGTGTCAGCTGTGATGCATGTTTAAAAGGAAATTTTCGTGGCCGACGATACAAGTGTTTAATTTGCTACGATTACGATCTATGTGCAACTTGTTATGAAAGTGGTGCAACAACGACAAGGCATACAACTGACCATCCCATGCAGTGCATACTAACAAGAGTAGATTTTGGTAAGTGATAATTTAAAACTCTAGTATAATTTGCTGCTATGTTGTGTCTATAACCATAATATGGATTTTCGTGTTTCTATTTATTAATCCCATCCCCTGTTAGCACACTGAAAATAAGTGCAGGTTCTTGTCTTCTAGGAAACAGGCATGCTTTCTTTAGCATAAAGAGCAGACTTACGTACATGTACCGATTTCAAAAGAATTTAGTTTAATTCTATGGATTTGTCTGATAACAGCAGGTTATCAGACAAAACCACTTCATAACAGTGACTATTCCAGATTAACTCCCAGTTGGAAGATGTCAGTCTCCTCTCCCAGTTTACTTAAGTGCCACAGTATACAAGTAGAAACATCCTGGTGAGGTGTTGTAGGAATGATACTCTCTGGTGGCTCACGCAGGACTAGGTAGCTACATCAGGGGTAAGGACAGGCTGTATTGACTGTACAAGATTAGTGGAAAGGATTAGCATGTAATAGTCGTGGAACTCTTTTGAAGAACTACTAATTTAATTCTCTGAAACCATTTCAGTATTTCAAGTAAAAAATAATTATCCTTGTCTCCTACTGTTTGTTTCTATTGCATCATATTTATAACAGGTTGTAACTCAGGAGATACTTCTGTGAGGAGCCACTGGTCTAGGATGTTGCTGATGCTGGACATCTGCTCCATTTTTGATAAGCTAACATTTTAATAAATCTTTTTTTTAGCAATTCTGGTTGTATCTGCTTGTATACATGTTGAATTCTTTAACTTCTTAAAAGGTGAAGTTTTAGGAGTTGCAAATTTTCTTCTTTACTTTTTTGATTAAGTCAGAAGCAAAACCTACTTCTTTATTTCTTTAAAGATTAGAAACTAGCTATATATAGAAACATGCAGTTGGTTTCTCAAAATGGTCTTAGAATGAAGATGTCTTTCATTCTCAGTTCTCAGGCATCTGCTTGCACAAAGACTGCCTGGTGATGACTTCAGAAGTCTAGTCTGTGGGAATCCAGGTTTTAGAAGGAGATAACTTAGTGCATTATCAAAAATGCATACCACCATTTTAGCTTGCATGTATTTCTTCTTGATTTTTTTTTTTTTTTGTCTCAGTAATGAGGTAAAATTCTATTGTATATGGTCTATTAATTCAGGTTTATGGCCACTGTTTGAGATGCAAGGTTGAAACTTCATAGCCCTGTAGCAACAGTTACTCTTGGATGTTACAGATTGGCAAAAAGGACTACATTCCCATAAACTTTAAATGCTCATAGGGATAAGAGGACTGACATACTCTTGCTATGAAGCTGACATTAAAAATGAAAGCTTCCAGTGTACTGCAGTGAGGAAACTTTTTCTAAATACTGCTTTCTTAAAGAGTATCTGTGATCAGAACCAAAGAATGTTTAGCGAATATATTGTTTCCTGCAACTTGGATGTTTCTTTTGGAAGTCTTGGATAAATGTATCTTTTGGTGTAATACATTTTACTTGTGTTTGTTGTGGTGGCAGAGTGGTTATTTTTTACTTTTGAGGTCTGCATGAAGACTACATTCTAGAACTAGTCTAAAATTAACTGTTTCAGAGTTCTAAGGATAGCTGTACTAGTGAATTTTAAAATTCACTAAGTAAGCAGATATTAATGGGTTAGAAGAAAATCTCATGGGGAAGACTGGCAACATAAAACTAAATGTCACAGAAGTACTGAAGTCTTCAGTCACTTCCTAGTGACGTGGCAAGTCAAATAAGGGGAAAATGTTTTCTAATATATGACAGTAGGAGTAGGGAGTTTTGCTGAGCAGGCAAAACATCAGTAGAAACACAGAACAGAAGGCTATTCATCTGGGTAGGTGCATGGATTCTTGCTTATGTGGCCATTGACAAACGTCAGCGCTGTTGTCTATAGTCAAGTTTGATTCGAAAGTATGAAAACTGTTTCTAATAGGAGTAAACTTAAAGTTTTTGCTGGTGGTGGGGAGCCAAGTGGACAGCTGGTAAGAGGTGATTTTTAATAAGGAGAAGGAGCAGAGTGGAGGATCCTTCCATTGCAAAACTGATGCAAGCACTTCAGAGGAAGTCTGCCATTTTTCTGACTGTTAAAAGTGTGCCTGGGGATCAGTGAGTTGTTTACTGCAGGTCCACCTGCAGCTGATGGGAAAGCCCCTGTGTCCCTCCAGTTCCTGTCAGCATTCTGGCCGGCAGTGTCTACGTGCAGACAACTGTCATGGTCACTCTGTGGCTGAGCTGGTGCTTGTGGTGGACAGCAAATCACACAGATGGTTCTCTGTATCTGGGATTGGTTCAGCACAGCAGTTAACATTGCTTAGCTCCATGAAAATGATGATCAGTTTTTAGGGTTTGTAGGTACTGTAACAGTCTTGCAGAGTATTTGGCAAGAAGACTAACTTATTAGGTGCTCTGAAGGAACTTTTGTTGTCGTACTGATATTTTTTGATCTATTGCCCTTGCCCCCACCCAAAAGTCAGACTAGTGTAGGGAGCTCACATGAGAACACTGTACACAAAGAAAAAGCCCTAGTGATTTCTTGCTACATGTATTCACTCTTCTACCGTCTGGTTGGCATATTTGTGTTCAGGGAGTCAGTGTATGACCTAGTGTTAATTTTGAAACAAGATGGGGTCGAGAACAATGGCAGTGCTGTTGTTCTTCAGTCCCCACAAGACACTGGAAAAAATGTTTTCTCACACGTGCTGAGAGTGATATGCTGCTGAAACAGGAACAGAGCTTAAAATAAGTTATGAAGTCTCATACATAATGACAACTGGCCTTTAAAGCACAGATCCAATTAGTTTATTTCTGATGGGTCAAGGAGTAGAATTGCAATAGGCCTGTGTAGAGAACAGGAATGTGCTTACCCAGCAGTCATACTTTTGTGCTTTTTGTAGGACAGTCTGTCAGGACAATGGAGAAATTCAGAGCAAATTTTTTTTTTTCCCCCTTTTTTTTTTCTCCTGAAAAAGAATCCTAAGCTGTTAGGATGCTTTATTATTTTAAGCGTGTGGCTTGCGCATTACCACCACCACGTTAAAAGGATTATACTGGCAAATAAAGTAATACAAATTGTTAGTAGAATTCTCTACCGAAATCATATTGTGTTGCTTTTATCAAAGTACAGAGCAAGTGTATCTTCACCTGTCAGCTCAAGTGCTTATGTGGCAGAAGATTCTGATGCCTTTTGGGTGACTAAGGCAAAGGGTGCTGCTTAAATAATGGTTACCTTGATAATGTGTAGTGTGAGATCTGACTGGATTCACGAGAATTCAGCATGAGTCTTTTGTTGGGTGGTTTGTTGTTGTTTGTGGTGGGGTTTTTTTGTGTGTGTTTGGTTTTTTCCCCCAGTGGCTAATAGGAGATCTGTCTGATAAGCGTGTACCTTGCTGAATCAAAGCATCGTAGATTAGTTTGGTTTGTTTTGAAGTGGGCTCTGAAGATATCTGATCCAACCTGCTGTTGGAAGCAGGGATGTAAGTCGGGCTATCCCATCAAGCCAAGTATTGAATATTTCCTTCAATGGATGTTTCACTACTTCTGCAGCATTTAGTTCCTGTAGTGAACATTGGGGGTTTATTGTGTCCCTTTATCCAATCAGAATTTCCTCTGAAGGAGCTTGTGCCTGCAGCATATAATCATGCTCCCTTTTAAGAGCCTACCTTTATTTCCTCTACAAGTGCTTTTTCAGTGTAAGAAGCTGGAGATGAGTTCCACCATGAGCCTTCTCCAGCATGAACCCCATCCGTTCAACCATTCTTATGTCAGGTTCTCCAAACCTCTAACTTGATGGCCAGATATGTGTGTGCACACACAAACACATTAAAAAACACCCCTAGATCGTCTGTCTTTTTTCAATGTCTGTTTTGATTTGGAGAGACAAAACTGACCCTCTGTTGCATGTTGCCTGCCAAGCAAATATAGGTTAATCACATCCATTGATTTAGATGTCTCTTTCCTTGCTGATTTAGCCTAGATGCGCATTTGCCTTCTATGTTGCAGAAGAATACTGTTGGCTTGTGTGTGGCTTGCTCTCCACTGGTGTCCCCCAGCCCTTTTCAGCAGAGCTGTCCCCCAGCTAGTTGAGCCTGTTTGAGGAGCAGCTGCTGTTGGGGCACTGCTCACCATTGGCAGGTGGGCTGCAAATCCCCTCATGGATATTGGCATCCCTGCTCATTCATGGCTTCAGTGTGTGTTCTTGTTGTTGGGGAGCAGCAAGACCAGGGCTGCTCCACAATGAATAACAAACCAGGAGCTAAGGGTGACCCCAGCACAGGCAGGGGCATTGTCCCCACTGTCAGGCTTTGCAGGGTAAGGTTGGTAACAGGAGCAGGTCTTGTTGACAGTCCCAGAGAAAGCAAGTATGGTAAGTCAGCTCTAGAGTCCACGCAGGAAAGCCCCCTAAGGCAAGAGGGCTGGGTGTAGTTGAAGTCCTGGCCAGATGGTCAGACCTGAAGATGTAGTCCATGAGCAGAGTGTGTGTGTGTAGAGGTCTGCCCTGAGTCTAGGTAGCTTAAAGCCTACTGGGCAGCCTGGGGCCCTGATTTCTGCTGTGGAAACAGAACAACCTGCTGTGGAAACAGAACACCCAGCCACTGCTGGACAACTAACTGAATGTCTATTGTGTGAATTATCAGCCCCAGCAGTGTCTGTCACACTGAAGCAGTGCTGCAGAGCTGTGAGACTGAATACTGAGATTGGCACTTAGTTGATGAAGCCACGTGAAGAAAAATAGAGGCTGTGCTGTTTCTTCCTGCTAGACACAGTCGTACTGGAAAGGTTGAAATAAGCTTCTAGCCAGAGCATCATGTTTCCAGATTCAACCAAGGCAGCATTTTACTCCAGCAGATATGGCTCTTGCACTGCCTTTAGTGAATGGGGAGAGTTCCTGGTGAGGTGAGCAGAGATCCCACCCGTTGAGAGCAGATGCCTCTAGCCTGCAAATGTGAAACAGATCAGCATTGGTGACTAACAGAATATTAGAGTCTAGATGAGTATTACAGCTATATTACTACCTATTTTTGTTTCACAGGATCAATCTTAAGATAATTCTGGTTGGAAGGGATCACTGGAGGTCTCTGCTCCAACATTCTGCTCCAAGCTGTGAGGTTTTTCTAAAATCTGTTTTATAGTTTAAAATAAAGTGTACCTGGTGACCTGTATTTCAGATTAGAAAGGGGACAGATTTTGATTGTAAGACATGGTGAGAGACTAAAGTTGAGGAGGAAAAAAGGGAGGTATAAACTTCAAAAGGAAAAATATTTGGATTTTGTCAGTGACTTGATTTTGATTCTGACATGTGCGCTTCTTGGATATTTTTTTCTCCCAGATGAAGGCATATTTATTTGGCATGCGCATGTATGTTTGCTGTGTGTTATGAGAAAGGTGTGGAAGAAGGTATGAGTGGGAGAACATGAAGGAGTATAATCAAGGGGCTAGATTTTTTTTTTTTTTAATTGGCTTGTTTCATAGTCTCTAAAAGCAAGGGCCAGGAACACAGGATTTGACAATACTCATCAAACCTCTCCCTTCTGTGGTAGAAGAGTGTCTACTGGTGGAATTCTTGACGTCTGGACTGAGCTAATATCATACCTAAGGAAAAGATAATTTTACTTGCATGCTCATTTATTTACGTGCTCTTCAGGCTGGTTGTAGCCCTGTGCCCTTTGCTCTGCTGGGAAGTTGTGTTGGTACTTCTGCCTTACTTGAAAATAGGTTCATGAAGGAGTGAGGTTTATAAGTAGAGGTTTTTAGATAATTTTGAGGGATTTTCTTTTCTTTTTAAATAGTAGGTGAAGGAAGCTACTTTTATATAAAATTTTTGCATTCTTTTCTTGCATGTTTTGATAAATTTACATGTTAAGTTTGTGAAACTTCTATATTAGCAATGTAGGAGTGCCTGGTTTTCATCAGTAGTGCAAAAGTGCTTGAATTCAACACATAAAAGTTGCAAACAGTCTGTAACATATATTATCAGGTTCCTTTTCACTGTCTGAGAATTCAGCTTTTGAAAACTGCTCTTATGATTGAAAAATGGTGACCCTGTACATGAGACAAGAGGAAGAGTGGAGGTTTGGCAGTATCAGCATCATCATAGGAGTCTTTGCTCCTGCAGAATATTAGAAAACTATCTTATGATTGCTGATGAAAATAAAATGTAGTCTGTGTTGGTTTTGTAATCAGTAATTGAACACGTCGTGAGTGTCAGCCTATGACCTTTATAGAAGATTAAAATAGCCATTTCAGTTAAATACCAAATTAATTTTGCAGCGATTACATTGAAGTACGTTTATAAACAGAGGTTTAGATTAACAAAATAAGTGATACTACTGCGTTGAAGTAACCTCTATTTAAATGCCTTCTGTTCCAGATTTGTACTATGGTGGAGAAGCTTTCTCTGTAGAGCAGCCACAGTCTTTCACTTGTCCTTATTGTGGAAAAATGGGTTATACGGAAACATCTCTTCAAGAACATGTTACTTCTGAGCATGCAGAGACATCAACAGAAGTGGTAAGAAGCTTCAGAGTTGGCTTTCAGTTGTGGTGGAAATATATCAAGACGAATCTTTCTTCTGGAAAATTGGTATCCTGATTATTTTTTTTTATTCCTTGAAGGATGAGTTAGTTTAAATGCTTTGCAAGAAGACATACCTGCACTTGATGACGACATCAAAATTCTTCTGTGTTTCATGGATATCATAATATAATGAGGTTGTTTTCTTTTATGGTTGCTGTTTGGTTGTCCTAATGTAAAGACTGCCATGTTCAAGAGTTGATTACCCTGTAAGATGTAATTTAGAATGTTCTGATGGCTCTTCTGTGCAGCTGCCTCCCTTTTCACAATCAGTGTGTAATTGTCCTCATGGCTGTGCTAGTCTTCTGTAGATGTGACAGGAAGACATGCAGGCAGTTTGGCATGGTTTTCAGATAGCTTTTGTAATGAACTCAGTACATTTATGCCATAGAAGTTATCATTCTTTTGAAACTATTGCTCTTAAAGCAGGGGGATTTTCCCCATCCCTAACCATTAAGACACTTGACATGGTAAAAAATGTTCTTCCTAAACAACTGTCAACAGAAATAGTTCATTTGTGGTGTTAGCTCCTGCTTTTGTCTTTGGGAGTAGGAGAAAGTAGGTTAGCAGGGATGCTTTTGTCTGCTTAACTGTTACACCATAGACTCCTAGAAAAATATGAATATTTGAAGTGGATTACTCATTTCTAGTACATTGTGAAGAAACTTCTCATAAATAGGTTCTCTGTTCCAATCTGCTAGTTTTCTTAACTCCCAAGGAATTCTCTGGAAGAAAACGAAATGTTAGTCTCCAAGCCTATTAAGGATCTTGTGGGCAAGAGTCATAGGGGAGGTGGCTTGACTCCACCTTTCTGAGACTGAAAGGTGTTCTTATATTTTTAAAAAATGTGTGAAGTGAAACAATTTATTTCTCAGAGAGTTGCACTGTACGATCGTGTCTTAACTCAGTGACACAATTTTCATAATCTTGAGTTTTCCTTTGTGAGTCTCAGACACATAATCAACCATTATCGAGTTCCATGTTTGGATGACTTTCTTTGGCTTAGTATTGCAATTCTGATTTGCACCACTTGGTGTCAGTGGTATATTCCTGACACAATGTTCAGATTCCAGGTTTTTAAATTTTTCACATCCATGTTTTGCAGCTGTGACTTCCTAGAACTCAGTAAAGACTAGTCATAGTCTAGTATCTGTATAATATGTTTGGGTAGTTAAGTATGTATTGTATTGTGCTGTAGTAAGGTGTCTGTGCTCTGCAGTGTATCTGCGTGTATGGCTTCTCTAGTGGTGACAAAGCTGGTAAGCAGAGTTCTGTGAAGAGAAATGTTGAACACTGAAAACAAAGGGAAGGGACTGTAGCAAAAAGCTTCTAAATTTCCTGGTTTTCTGCTCAGGTCTGACTCCTAAAATTGAAGAGGCATTAAAAAAATGTAGCAGCTTCTGTCAAAAGCAGCTGTGATTTTTACAGCAAACTTAGTTCAAGACCTTGTCCTTACCTGCATAAGGGTAGGACAAATGTGTGTGCTATTATGTAGGTGTTCTTAATGCCCACAGTCTTCAGAGATCTACTATGGACAACTTGAGCACATGCATGAAGAGCACGGGAAGCCTGGGCTTTGTATAGCAAAGCTGATCTATAAAGCCAGTACAATTTGTGAGCAACAGAGAGAGGAATTCATAGACAGAAGTTGTTACAGTTGTCAGAGTGATGTTAATTTGAGCACTTAACATTTGGGGGAAGAATTTTGTGGGATGGATTGGTGTTGTTTTTGTCTGCCATCTGTAAAACTTCTAAAATCACTCTAAACTACTGTAAGGAAAAATGGAAGATATTTTTTAAAGTGTGTTTGGAGTTACTGAAAAAAAAAACAAGTAATAATTATGGCAATTGCAATGGCACTGTTTGTCTACTTAGTCAATGTGTGTTTTAATTAAAAACAAACAACAAACTTGGTAAAATACAAAACAAGGGCAAAGTCAGTGCCTTCTCCCAAAATACTGTTGTGTAGGGATATGGAGATCAGTCCCTCTGTCAAACCTGGGGTTACACTGCCTGGATGGGTGGCTTCATTCTGATTCTACTGCTGGGATGAGTGTCAAAGCCAGTAAACAGTAATCCTGTCATCAAACTGCTGCCTATGGCAGAATTGGCATGCAAAGACTTAACTTTCAAGACGTTGCAAACTGAATTTTCAAATTCAATCTGTTTTTCATAGCGTGCTGAAACAGCATGAAGTAAAAGATGTCTAAGTTAATGCCTGCACTTGAATACATTTTCTGTTTGTTTTTTTAATGTGTTGCTATCCAGGTATTTGTGAATATATAGGATGTGCTTTTAAAGAGCAAGAATCGATGTCTAATGACTGACTCAATGCGAGTTCTGTTTTGTCTGTAAAATTAGTAAAGGTGGGTTCTTTCTTGGTTTGTCCTTTCAGATTTGTCCAATATGTGCAGCATTACCTGGAGGGGATCCAAATCATGTCACAGATGACTTTGCGGCTCATCTGACACTGGAACACAGAGCTCCTAGAGATTTAATATCCTTTACAATTTGAGACAAAGACACTAGACTGTTTAATCTGCTCATCAGTAGCCATGATGACTTGTTTTAATTTTTGTAGTCAAAGCGTCATACCTCTTGCTTTCCTGGAAATTAAATTTCTAAAAATCTGTATATCAAAAATAAAAAAGATTCATCTGCTGTTTCAAAGCTTATAAATACGAGATTATGAAACAGACTGTAGGTATACTTGACAGTGCTTCCTGCTCTAGCAGCAAAAAACCTTTAAATAACTTAAACACAGAGAGGTTTTTCTGCTTGCGTTGTGGTTTATCCTGCCTGATCGTCTTGATGCTGCTTTTTGCACAGATTCAGTAGTATGCTGTAAGTATCTGTGCATGAAGATGATTGAGGACGATTCGAGCTTAGCTGGGTTTGATGAATTATTTTAAACTTGCTTAACTGCTTTTAATGTCATGTTTTAACACAATTTCATAGTGTTACTATATTAGTGTTAATATAACTCAGAAAACTTTCAGATTTCCTGGGTAATAGGATGTTGTCTTTCAGTTCTTTCAGCAGTAGGTCGTGCAGATTTATCTACACTTGATGGCTGAAGAGCTGGAACTATTGGATATTTTTGTCCTTGTTCTAGGAAAATTTTCTCTTTTTTTAATTCCTTCATACCTCCT
>NW_008597054.1:0-6120 GCF_000691845.1 Merops nubicus | reverse complement strand
CCTACACCATCACACCCACTCTGGAAGGATTAGCTGATGAAATGTATTTTGATTTAGGCTTTTTATTTAATGACATGCAGGCCATTTAGCCTACCTGCAGTAGCTAATCTCTCTGAAGTATTCTTCTTCTGTGTCTCATTTAAACAAGCAGACAAAAAGACTACGTTATTAATTTGATAGTAGCTTTTTTTTGTTTAAAGATTTTTAAAATGGAAAAAAATCAAGTTTAAAAAAAAAGTTAACAATAATAAAAACCAAACAACCAAATCTAAGAGCTGTAATTAGTTATGCTAGCAGTAGAGGGACAACATGTAAGGAGATGGTTCCATTTCAGTTATGATTGCATTTGGTTGCATTTTAACTAGTTACCTTGGATGCTACTCTTGTACAGTGATGGATACTGTTTGAGTGGTAAGCATAGTATTGAAAAAATACAGATCATGGGAGGTCGGAGGATCTAAGCTAAAAGTCTAGTAACAGGAAAATAAAATATTCAAGCAATTTTCCACTAGTGAATTATATAGTGATTTTTAAAATAAAAGTTTTTTCTTGACTGTCTTAGAGGAATGAATAATGACTTTCTGACAAATAGTCTTCAAATTTGATTGTTTCTTAATTTATATGAAAAAATGAGTAAAAGATATGGTTTTAAATGTAAGTAGATAATACGGAGAAGTGAGGGGAAACGGGGCAATGAAAAGCATCCTTGTAATAAATTTAGTTAGTGGTGTTTATTTGGCCAAAAGAAGAAAGGTGAAACAAGGAGGGGTGATGGAAGTGCTGAATAGTCCAGAAACGTACAGTTTCTTAAGGAGTGACATGATAAAATTTCTTGGATAAACACTTGAAGTACAAAAGTCAATAGGACTACAGTAACATGCTCTTTTGGTGGGAATGGTGATAAACTTCACGATTTTCAATAATGAACATATGAATCGGAGAGGGAGAATAAAATCCCTGTCTCTGTAACAAGCTTGGCTGAGCATGTATTTGTCAAGAGTTCTGAGATTACAAAGTACAAAAATTTGACCTGAAAAACCTAGGAAATGAATCCTGATATTTCTTGGACATAAAAAGGTGGAGACATACAGGAAGCTTAGTGTACACAGCACTGCATATCTTGAGTTGAGATCAGTAAATCTGGCTTGCACCATAGCTACAGTGTGCCTTAGCTTCACCTCAGAGGTTGAGTCAAGAGCTTATGGATGAGGAACAGCATGCAGCCAAGTATTTCACCCACCAGATGTCCTTGTCACTTAGTACTCAGTGCCAGACAGCTCTTTTCTTAACTTCTTGGTCACGATGAATCCAGTGGTGTTCGACACGTACGTCGGATGTTCCACCCGGGCCGGGGTTTGGGAGGCCCCCGTGCACGCAGATCAAACATGCACTTTACTACCAGTTCCCCTGGTGGGCTTTCGTCTTCTCAAAGTTCGTATTCTCCAAGCAATAGAGAAGCTATGGATCCTATAGCTGGTAAGAGCTGTAACCATGAATTCTACCCCATTGTCCTCACACAGAGCAGGTGTGATGGATGGCTGCTTGCAGGTGAGCATTTTGCTTGGCTGGGTTGTTGCAGGGCCTGTGCATGGAGATGCTGAAGCTGAAACTGCTGCCTGTAGCTTGTGCTTTTAATTCTAGACAGTGTAAAGCTTATTCCCAAACCATATCTGAGCACAGGTGTTGTTTATTTGTACAAGTGGTTGTCTCTGACTTCCATCACCTACTTCATCTCATTTTAATTTGCCATGTGGATAAAGGTGTTTATGGAGTAGAGCATCTGTCTCAATGAAGATAAAATTAACTGAATTTGAGTTTTAAGGGACATTTAAAATATGTCCTGTTGGCACTCAGGCTGCTGTTTGAATGCTAGACTTGGTAATATTATGGATATTTTTAGATGTAAATTCTCGTATAAATGTACTGTTGCAAGTATATGCCGTATATTTTGGTCAGGTTTTGAAAATATATGAGGTCAGGAAAGGTGTCACATTTTCAACACCAGGAAATAATGAAGGTGTGTCTGGGATTAACTAGAGCATTAACTGGTGTAGGTTTAGCTTTGATGTGAATATAGCTTTTAAGGGAAATAAAAAATGGAGAACAAAGACAATTCTGAAAACAAGTACCCTAAGGGGAAATCTAAACCTTTTTGTGTTTATGTTCTGTCTTTGGCCACACCAGTGTGTCAGGGAAACCTCAGAACTTCTGCCATAACCCATCTTTGCCTCGCATGCAAAGAAGGTGTAATTCTTAAACTGGAGCTCCCTGCTGTCACGTTGTGATCCGCCAGAGGGAGGTGTCCAGCCAGCCACCTTCATAAGGCCTCGCTCCTGCTTCAGTCATGGTCCCCTTGCCTGCCTGCTGCTGGCTCTAACTACTGAAAAAGCTGGGAAGCAGGAGGGTCTGTGAAGGACTAGAGTTTGTGCAGGGAGAGAGGATGCCTGTCAAGCCTCCAGTGCAAGACCTCGTCTCTCTCTTACGAGGGCAGCTAGCTCGGCTCAGTTACACGTGGAGTGGCTGCTGAGGTTTGTTTTCAGCTGCACAAGGCCTTCCCACCTAGCAGCATTAAACATTGGATAAAATTGAATTCTTCTGAATCTTCTGTTTTGGTGAAAGCTGTCTTTGTGTTTGGAGTTCGGGTGCACCCAGAACTGGGTCTCCTTATACTGAGACTGTCTCGAGCTCACATCTGCTTCCAGAACGCTCTTTTGCAAACTTGAAGCTTTAACTTAAGCTGTAACTTCAAGTGAGAATAAATACATCTGAATCTTGTCTGGAAGTTTTATAAGTCCCCCACATAACTGGCTTAATAAATAGGAAGGACCACTAGAGTTTTTCTGTTTAAAATAAATGTCGTTTACAGCATCTGTTACAATTTTTTTTTTTTTCCCTTTGTTATTATTGCTATCGCTTGTAAAAAATGCTTGACCGTCCTGAATTCCCAACATAAAGTTTTACTTTATTCCCTCAAAGAAAGCTTTATTTAGAAGGATTCTCTTTTGTTAATGCTGTGAAAGGAAAGTGGTCGTGACCTATGCAGTAACTTTATGGCATGGAGGTGTGGGGGGCAGGAGCAGTGTTGTCCGTTACTTCCTCTGCGCTTGCAGCAAGCAGCTGATAGCACTGCCTTCTAAACAGGGTGCAAAAGGGATTATGCAGCAATGCACTGAGCAGTAATTAGCTGCTAATATTTGTTTTTAAAAATGATTTGTGAAAGAAATGTGCTATAAGCATTCTATCCCTCCAAACTGGAAGACTTAAGGACAGAGTTTTTAATTTTAATTGCTAGAACGTCTCTGTACTTCTGGCAGAAAAAAAATCCTACAGCAAAAATGCCTGACCACTTCAGTTTTGATGTGAAGCAATACTTTTTGTAACTAAATATTTGAAATAAAAATTTTTGGAAGCAATGATGCAATATTTTTCTCTTCGCTGTAGCACAGCTTCCCCCTTGGATATTGGGAAGTGAAACCTGTGTTTTGGAGGAGCATTTGTTAAAAAGGAAAATAAAATCACCAACCAGGCCAAAATGAAGCAGTTTCTTGTCAGTTGATATTTTGACTTGAAGTTTCAGAGAATTATGTCAGAGGACATCATTTGCCAGGCGTTCCCTGTAGATTGGTTCTCCTGTTATTTTGAAGGCGTTAAACTTCGTATTCTCATCCAGAATAAATCTGCATAAATAAGTCTTAAGCTTTCTTTGAGATGTTGAATGCCAGGACTTTTTTTCAAGGGCTTCATGGGCTCTTCAGCATTGTTTTTTGATTTTATTGGTGGAAAAAAGGAATTGATGCTGTGAAATTCGGGGTGTATTCATTCTGTTGTGTAATGTTCATTTAAGACCTTTCATAACAGAAACTTTCTCTTTGGCAGAACTTTTATCTCAGCTATCAGGCGTAAGGCGTTCTGCAGGAGGACAGCTCAACTCCTCTGGCCCTTCTGCCTCTCAGTTACAGCAGCTGCAGATGCAACTGCAGTTGGAACGACAACATGCACAGGCAGCAAGACAACAACTGGAGACTGCACGTAATGCAACTAGACGCACCAACACGATCAATGTCAACACTGCTATGACACAATCTGCAACAGCAACCAACACAGCTAACACAGAAAACAGTCAGCAGACTATCCAGAATTCCCAGTTTCTTCTTACAAGGTGACTTGTTCTGTGTGCTTGATTTTCACCATTTGTTTGCCTTAGTTCTGATAGAGACATAGAGCTCAATAAAACTAGTTTGGAGTTGGGCACACACCCAGAAAACAGTAAGTAGATCAGTTGTATCTTAAGAGTTAAGAGGCTAATTAATCATTGAGCATATACCCATGACAGATATCAACAATGGTCACAGAATATGTGGTAAATAAAACTTGCTTCATCCATGTTTCTAGCATGAAAGTAATACCAGTAATTTAATACCTAAGTGCAGCAGTTTATGTCTGGCCCAGAGGGAGTTATTCTGGTTCTGGAAAGCCAACTCTAGAGGCTGGCTGCAGATGTGCCATGCTGGACCAGTGTTTTCAAAAACAAGAGGCAATCTCACAAGCACACTGTACTCTTTTTGATGCACCTGGGAACATGTTTAAAGGTTTAGATTCAAGTATGGATTTCTGCAGACCTTGAAAAGGAGGCTGGTTTTAAGTTTTGGCTGAAAAGGTTTTAACTAACTCCAGGCGAGGGACTTCTGCCAGATCAGTCATCCAGCATACTGTGCTGTTGTTTGCATTTGAAACGTCTTCTCAAACCTGTTGTCTGCCTGCTCCTAAGCAAAGGGTAAACACGAGGACAGCATTGTTCAATAGGAAATCGATAATTACTAAAATCTGAAGCTTAAATAGGAAGTTGTGTATTTATTATTATAGAGACTGTATAACAAAGGAAATAATGGATGCCATTAATTAACAAAACACTTATCTGGCTTATAAATTATATTATAACCCCAGATTATTTTAAAGATCAGTCATCCACTGCACCATTCTGGTGCTTCTGGAAGGCTGTCTCTTGACCTGAAACAAATGTTTCCCACATCTTCCTGCCATGCCCTTCCATTAATAGTCTTGCTTGTCTGTTTAGTATTGTGAAAGTGTGGACATTTTAACAGCCTGTGTGACAAGAAACCTGGATTTGAGTCAATGTGATTTTTATCTAAGTGCAAAATAGTAACATGGCATCTTTCAATCAGAAACTGTTATCTGGGAAACTTAAGGTACCTGCAGGTGTCACACATCTGTAACTCAGAGTTGGAGCAAGCCCTTTCGTTGCCTATCAGGGCATGCACTGTAGCCTGGGAGAAGTGGTGGAATGAACGTCGTGTCATACTTTGGGAGTCCCTAGGCCTGGCACAAGGCAGTGTAACGTGTTTTGTGGCATATGCGAAGATAGAAGCTGACCTGGAAAGAAAACAAGCACATAATGAGCATTTACGATATGACAAAAGACTGCTGAATAACAAGGACCCCAGAGCAGTGAAGGAATTGGCTGATGCAGTTGCCAAGCCACTGCCCATAATATTTGAAAAGTCCTGGCAGTCAGCTGAGGTCCCTGGTGACTGGGAGGAAGGAAACATCACACCCATTTTTAAAAAGAGTAGAAAGGAAGACCCTGGGAACTACCGACCTGTCAGCCTCACCTCTGTGCCTGGGAAGATCATGGAGCAGATCCTCCTAGAAGAAATGCTAAGGCACATGGAGGGCAGGAAGGTAATTCAGGAGAGTCAGCACAGCTTTACCAGGGGCAAGACCTGCCTGACTTTCTACAAGGAAGTAACTGCATCAGTGGACAAGGGAAGAGCTGTGGACATCATCTGTCTTGACTTTGCCAAGGCCTTTGACACCGTCCCCTATAGCATCCTCCTCTCTAAGCCGGAGAGATACGAGTTCAATGGGTGGACTGTTCAGTGGGTAAGAAACTGGCTGGATGGTCACACCTAGAGAGCTGTGGTCAATGGCTCGATGTCCAGCTGGGCAAAAGTGACCAGTGGTGTCCCTCAGGGGTCTGTACTGGGACTGGTGTTGTTTAACATCTTCCTCAATGACAAAAACAGTGATTGTGTAAAAAAAACCTCACAAGTAGTTTTTTTGTTTCCCTCTAGTTTTAATGTAGGCTTGGCTCGGCTGGTG
>NW_008597053.1:0-25427 GCF_000691845.1 Merops nubicus | reverse complement strand
GATTCTGTGATTCTAACACAGGAGAGGAGAATGCATAGTGTTTTCCTTTTCCAGTTTCAGTTGTTACTGCCATTTGTTTTTCTTGATATTATCTGACTGAACGCATGGAAGAGGGTTCCAAACACATCATATAATATGTTAAATCTGTGTACAAAATATGCATGGCTTCATAATAAATCTTCATCCTAAAAAAAGGTAGATATGATATAAGGATAATATTGGTGAGAGTGCTATTATGGTCTTGGACCAATACTATTTATTAATTTTTAAGCACTTACTTTTACAATAAATCAATTCATATAAAAAACAGAGGCTTATAGCCTGCAGAAACACAGTCATACTTTAATGTTGAGTTCTCAGGCTAGAGAGGGGTCTTTTAAATTATTAATCATTAAGGGTGTCTGAAGATATAATCTCATATGAAACCCAGAACATTGCTGCAACATTACCCATGGCTTGTTGTTACTTGCATTTTAGGAAGGATATGCTGTTTGCAAGATTAGAAATGAAAAGGTAGCACAAATTTGCATGCGATTATGCCGTGTAAATACTTGCGTGCTTCCCGGTAGGTTTTGAGATAATCTTTTCAGGAGGTGAAAGAAATACCAGGTAACTTAAATGATGTAGTCAAAATAACTGAAAAGTGTAAAGACTGCACATGAAACAACAACACTTACTAGTTTATAAGTGGGCAAATATCATTTTTTTTTCATACAAACATGTAAAACAGTTAAAAGGTAATTAAATAGTTGTGACTTGCAAGAAGACTTTATTAGAAGGGAATAACATTCTATTTCTGCGTGAGTCATCTCTATGGAGTTGTACATGGTTTACCGATTGCAAACGGAAGTGTGGATGAGAGTCTAATGAGAGTAATGAGAGAAACAGCTTATGGATGATATCTGGAGAAAGCAAGTGACCTTATTAACTCTGTAAACTGCTATTGGATGTTTCTGCCCAAAAGAGGTTCTCATTTCAATTGTTCTCTTTTTTTCCTCCACTGTATTTTTCTATCATGAATTGAATGACCCTTTAATGTTTTACCAAATGATTCTGTGGCACTCTGAAGCATTCTGGAGAGACTATACTCTACAGTAACTTTTTATCTAACCTCGATCTTACAGTTTTGCTGCTCTTGTGTTAGGTAATTATTAGAAGACGGTGGATAAAAGTAAAACAGCTGTAACTTATTGAGACTAAAATAGGCCTTTCTCTCCCCTATGTGCCCTTACAGAAATGCATTTAAATGAAAACCTAAATGACAAATGGTTAAGAAAAAAATTAAAGTGAAATACGGCAAGTTCCTCTACATTTGTTCGAGCAGACTGCAACATGTTTCAGGTTTAATGTTTTCATAAGCTTAGCTGTTTTGGCATCTTTGGTACCCAGGGGTTCTTTCTGATCTGTGAGACAAAGTGTGAGCACTTGCAATGGTTTCCAGAGCTAAAGACTTGTCCTGTCCTTTGCAATTTACAGCACAACTATATATCATCCTACATCTACAAGGATGAGCTGCTGTACCCTTTTGCTCAGTGGTGATCTGACTGGAAGCAAGAGGCTCTAGACTGGTCTATCAGAGGACACTACTGATTACAGCAACTGTCTATCTGCTAATCCTAATGATTAATGACTTGAAAAGACTGTCTGAAACTTGTCTATTTTGGTAGTCTACCAAGACCAATAAATAAAACTCAGCTTTGAAGAAAACTGATTGCAATAGTATTTCTAGGTGAATTATATTCTGTGCTCATAGTACAAAGCACAGTATTTCTAATGTACTAGTTACACATTTGAAAAAGAATTTGACTTATCCTGCATCAGAATGTATACATAAGAGTTGACATTTTCATAAGGCTGTTGCTGATCGCATGGAAGCAACACACTCCATTCTAGCTAATATAATCTATTTTGGTAACAGACATTTGGGTCAATCTGTTCTCATACAAATTCTTAATAAACACATTCTTCCTTCCCACAACTCCTCCCGTCCCTGCCATGCAGTCTGAATAGATGGGGAAAATATAAGCAAATGGGCAAGCTAGAAGAATTGCATCTTTATATTTCCAAGAAATGTTATTGTTTACTGCTATATAGCATGACAACTATAAAAATATTTTTTTTATCGTACTCTATGACATTTCAGAGTACAATTTCAAAACTGTATTTTTTTGAATCAAAGAATAGAAGCTGGTATTTCTGCAGACAGATGGCTAAGCATGCAGTTATTCTGTCTGCATGTGCAAACAAAGGTTATTGCAGTCTCATTGCCTGCACCTTGCTTTCAAAATTTGGCCTTCATTTTATTTACAGAGCTGTTTATTAAATAATGTAGGAAGTTGATTCCACTATGCCTTTTTTCACAAGGGTTGTAGAATATAAATGAGCTAGGGTTATGTTCTGACACCGTTTTCTTACAGCAAGATTTAATATGAAGTACATTTAATTAAAATTAGAACTTGATTGCCAAGTTCTGATCTACTCTAATGCTTATATATTTGGTTATCTTGGAAAGTGCTAGCGTTAAATTTTTCAATAATTGAAAAGTATTATTGCATTTTAAAAAAATTAGCAACTACTGCACAGTTGTTAAATTTAATAACCTAACCAGTTTGACTAAAATAATTAAAAATCATTTGAGCCTGTAGTACATTTCTAACCACTCGGACCAATCTGTGAGCTTGACGAGTCAGTTCCACAAGCATCACCAAAGAGCTTGTGTCATTCAGCACTTCATAAAATACAAGATAATTAAATGCCTTCATGAAGGGTTTATCCTTATGAACGAGAAGTAATCTTTTTCTAACCAACGAAGAATTGCATTGTAGAGTATAGTAATTAGAGGGCAAAGAGAGCGAGTTCCAGTGATTGAGGTTTGTTGGGTGTTTGTGTGTGTATTGATTTGGGGTTTTCTGATTTGGTGGTGGTTGTTGTTTGTGAGAGAGTTTGCTGTTTTTTGTGGGGGTTTTGTTTGTTTTGTTTGTTGGGGTGTTTTTGTAGAGGGCAACCTTGTAGTCAAAGCAGTTTTTTCATGATGCAGAAAGCATTCCTCTTTTCTGGAGATCAAAGATTCAGTTTTTGATGAATTCACAAGAAAAAAACAAGCCTCAGGATCATATTAGATTCTAGGAAATGTGATGTCTATCCATTATGTGTTTTGGTACTAAGAAACATGACTGACAATCTCTGAGGAAAACTTCAAAATTAGAGAAGCCACGTCAAGACACTTTTGGGGAAAATCTTCCTCTATCAGAGTCCATTATCAGGTATAAGCCCTTTATTCTTAGTAATAACCATTGCAGAAAGGACCAAATATGCATGATGCTTGGTGCTGTTGTCAATGTGTATTGTTAAATCCCAATTTTAAGTCTTTAAGTAACAGAAGCTCAGTTTAGCTCTTGGAGATTACTTTTACTAAGATCATGATTTTCTGAGATATTTTAATCAAAAGAAACTAGGACCTGAAATTCTGGTGTCAGTTGAAGGAGGAAGAAAAAAAAAAAAAAGAATTAAAACCTTGAACAAAAACCCCTAACTTTTTTTTTTTTTCAATGCATATTCTACTCTGAATGACAGGATGCAATGAGAAAAGAGAAAGGAGGGAGAGATCTTTCTAACAAGTAATCTAGTGGCTCCTCTATCACTGAACTACTATTGATCTTTTTTGTTTGGGGGTTGTTTTTTATGTTGGCTGACAGCTTAAAGTTCTAGCATAAATCTATGTAAAAATCAGTGTCTTATACTGCATCATGACAAAGGCATTACACTTCTGCATGGATCACTGACAAACAAACATCAATGCAAAAAGTATTTCCAGGGACAAAACAGGTGTCCTAATTGTGATAACGAGCTGCCATTCTCATTTTCCATGGTTCACCAGTGAAGGGAGGGGTCCGTCCTGTAGCCTGTGAGAAGCAAAGATTCGAGAACCTCTGAAGCCCTTCTGAGTCACTGAAGGCAGAAGTGCTTCATCAATGTCTTTTAATTCTGCTTTGTTTTTTGCCACTGGTTTTGTCAATACTGATTTAGTTTTCATAGCAGTTTATAATATGCAATCCAAACTACTGAAAAAAGTGGAAATGCGGCAGTGGCTTTTGAGCATTTTTTACCACTGTGTGCAGTCCATGTCGGTATCTTTGTTGGTTACCTTGGTAACTATCGTGGAGTGAAATTTGATTGGCTGCTTTCTCCAATTGATTATTAAAGTCGTGGGCAGTTTCAAGTGGCAGACATCTCATAGGTTGCACAAAGTAAGTAGCACTAAATGATTCACAGTTTAAGATTGTTTTATTTTGAAGTAAGCCACATGAAGCAGTACATCTGTAATGCCTTGAAAGTTTGATTGGAATGAGTAATGGTTTGAAAATTCCATCTTTTTTGAAGCTATAGTGTTTCTTGGCGCTTTTTTCTGGCCTTTTTTTTTTTTTTTTTTTTTTTTTTTTCCCCTTTTAGACACTTTTAACTCTTCATTTCACATCTAGAGTTATTCCTTGATTTTCTTTCTCCCAATATATGCTATGGGACACACTTCTGGCACTAAGAGGAAGGAGCAAAAGACCCCACAAAACTATAAACAAAAAAAGCCCCTAAACAATCCCCAAACACCATACTGAGAACAAGGAAGACCTTTGTAAAAAAACTAAGTGGTATTACAAAATATAATCTTATATTTTATGTTGTTAGAGGAATAGGAGCAGTTTACATTCTTTGAGCTGCTTGTATAAGTCCCCTTTTTTATGTCTTCAGAATTTATGTCAAGATTGTTTAATAGCCTGTCCTGCTCACATTGCTGACTTTATGAATACTGATAGGCTAGTGATGCATTCATTATGTGTTATTATGCTTTGCTTACTTCTTTTTTTCCCCAAAAGTATAGGAACACTTTTTTTTGTTTTCAAACAAAAATTCACTGGTGACTAAGGCAGCCTTATGTCAAATTGTCTTTCTTTTGAAAAGGCAAATTGTATGGCATAGAATAAAAATATATTGTCTTAAAAAATTGTTTAGAAAGTTGTGGATGATAATGTAGTTTCCCTATAATTTAGTGTTGCCTTTAGTATCTAATGGTACTTGACCATCATTGTCTGTCAGAATAGTCAAATATGTGATCTTAGTGAAGCATTTAAATCATGTAGCAAAGAACTAATGGCCCAGGTTACCCGAGGATGCCTATGTGATTGTATTAGGGGTAAAGAATGAGTGTAAAGGAAAATTACTATACCATTTGCAGCTATACCTACCGTCTTCATTTTTCAGCTGCTGCTTTCTTAGGAGTAGCATTTCATTTTCATTCTTGAATGACTCCAATACTTTTTTTCATAACTGTAGGCATTTTTTTCAATTTAGAAAATAATGTATAGCTAAAGTTCGTCTTCACCTCTATGCTCAATGCTGGAATAGCAATGGAACAGGTTGCCCAAGCAGTTTTAGAAGTTTCCACCTTTGTAAGTTTTCAAGACTTGAGTGATCCTCTCTGATGCCAGAGCTGACTGTGTGCTTTTAGCAGGAGATTGGGCTAAATGACCACTGAGGTCTCTGCCAGCCTAAATTATCTTATGTTATGAACCATCTCAATGATAACTGTCTGATTTTCAGCTAGTATTTATCTGGTTGTAGCTTTTAGCTATTGGTTTCCATTACTCCTTGCCTCGTTAAAGAACTCATTTGTACTTATTGCCTCTCTCATTGTGAGTGAATACTTAAATACATCAAGCAAGGTACATCTCAGTCTATTTCAAGGCAAGCAGCTAGACAGACAATTTGTCAACCTTGTAAGTAGCTTGCTCCATCTTGCCCTGGACAGCATAGGTAAAAGTATTTGAAAATTTTTTGTAATGCATATATTGAAGCTGGATGCAGAATTCCCCTTCTGGAGTTTTCAGTAGTGCCCACAGAAGTCTCCTCTTCCTTCCTGATACAAGGTGTCAAAAATACTCTGAGAAAAGCTCTGAATCAGAAATATTCTGATAAATTATTTTCTACGCGTTTTTTATTATTATTACTTATTTTGTGAAAAAGGGGTTCTGAAGCAAACTCCTGTCTTTTCTTACAAATTTGCTCACCAGTTGGATAGTCAGATGTTAGGCACAGACAGCCCGACACAGCTATCTGCAAAGCTGTCCTAATCTCTTTGCTCTGCTGTTGCTATATCACTCTTTTCAAAGGAGGAAACCTCAGGAATTCAAGGGCTAACCCTCCACAGCAATCAGCTACCTTTTCCTGCATAGATGGAATACAATACTGAATTGTACTCATTTTTGATGCCCTGCCAAGATTTTTACGTGTAGGCAATTACCTTCATCAACCAAATTTGTAATCTTTGAAACAATAAAATCAAGCTTCTTTGTCCAGACTCTAAAATCATGTAGCTGGGAATTAAACATTTTTTTATATATACTTCAGTTTGTCAGGCTGTTGTGGCAGCTATCTGTTATTTTGCCAAGAACTGAAGATGGGCATCTGGCCTGTGGTTACCTGATTCATCCCTCTTGGCATTTTTATTATGGGCCCAACAATGGCTTTCTTCTAATCTCCTGGAGTATCTCCAGTTTTCCATGATTTATTAGAAAATTAACACTATCAGACAAGAGATTTCCTTTGCCTCCTCTCCTTTAGTACTCTTTGGGGTTCCTATTTGTTTGTAGTTTTGATTTTTTTTTTCTTCTAGATTTTCTTATTTTTCCAATGTTTATCCTTGGTAAGCTTTTCTTAGAATCTTTCCCAATAATTAGTTGTCCATTGATTTATTTTATCATCTTCTTCTGCAACAACTTATTCTGGTGTTTTGTTCTTTTTTTTGTTTTGTTTTGTTTTGTTTTCTCTCATTTAGTTAGGGTTTTGTTTGTTTTTAAATTATTTAGAACAACACGCTAAGACTAATTATACATAGGAAGGGAAAAAAAAAAAAAACACCTCCAAAATTTATTCAGAGTTAAAAATTGAACTTAATCTTAGTAGTCCATCTGCCTGGGAGAGGATCCTAAATTCCTGTTGAGACAATAGATTGAGATCAATATTTCTTCAATATTTCTTATTGAAACATGAAGAATGGAACCTGTTCAAGGTTTCCTGTATCACGATCCTAAAATCAATGTTGAAAAATAAGAATATGCTTAAATATCTTAATATTTGCTGGGCTAAAGACATATCTCTACTTTATCTGATCAATTTTCCATGCTTCTTAACTCTTAATTTTATTACTTACTATCTACTTTGCTTTTTTTCTTATTAATCCATTTCCACCGTCACCTTATCACTGAAATGATGGTGTCTCTTTCTAGTACTATCAGTAACTTGGAACATAATATTCTGATCTTTAAAATCCTTTGGGGTTTTTTAAATCTTATTTTACTAAGATTGTACTGTTGACCAACAGATGTCTTGAAGGAAACAGACCCTTCTTAGGCACTGAAGACGAGGAGTACTGCCTGTTTTTTCATGTACCAAGAAATTGGTCAGGATGATCAGTCTCTAAATGACCACCAAAGTCCAGAATAGTATCAGCTGCAGTGTTTTCTCTGTTTTCAAAACAGTAACATTGGCTGCATGGGATATTGGGCCAGTCTGTCATAGTGAAGTTCTCCTAACAGGCTGCTAAGCCCATACATTCCAGATGTGTGTTGAAGAAACAGTTACTCCTAGCCTAGGTTGATTCAAGGATAAGCCTTCTAGGCTTGTTAGAGCATGAAATACACATCTCTAACTGATTTTGAGGCTTTTGGACCTCTGAAACAAGTGACAAATTTCCATCTGTTTATTAATTTAAATGGATTCTAGTCAGTGATTTCCATTCCAGTAACCAGCAACATCAATAATATCAATTATATATGTATTTGTTTCTCATCAGTGACAATTTCCAGTTTCTTTCGTGTTTCCCAGTTTTTATCATGGACATATACACAAAGGAAAAATTCTTTCAGTTGTTTTTTATTTATATTTGATACCTTAGTATGTCAGTTACTGTTATGTTACGTAATACTTTATTGATGGCTTTCTAGTCCTCTATTCAGATAGCTTCTTTATATAGAATAATTCAGGCTGCTCCATTCAGTCTTTCTTTCTCATGGAAATTTTATTCAATATTATACAAATTAATATCATTAGCATCATACCAGCCATCCAACAAATGGTTTCCTTCAATTGTAAGAGCTACAAAAATATTGCCTAAACATCCCCCACCCCTGCCCCCACCTTAAGATCTGCCTGGAAATAGTGTTCCTATTTAAATTTAGCAAAGTGAACAAATATGTCACTTTACTTTGTTTGCAGCATTAACTTTAAAATCTTTGTTTCCTAAATTTCTAATTTGATGAAGCCCTGATGCCTAATGGTATCTCAAGAACGTGGAATGTTGCTTAGTGCTTTCTCCGATGGGTATTGAAATGCTTCAACTCAGACTCTGGCACAGCCTCAGGTGTCTTTAGGAAATCTTAGCATACTGTTTTATGGCAAAAACTGCTGCTGCCTGGTTCGCTTGTACCAAGCTGTACCATTCATTCTGTTTCCTGTCCCCTGGACAAAATCTAGACTTGCCTTCTCCAGTGGTTCTCACTCTCTTACTTCACCTTTTCTCCATGAAATGTTGTTCCTGTTGTTCTCTGGTTTTAAGATTTTTGTGGTGTCACCAACTGTGCCCCTGTTGTAGACAGGACTGGGCACACCCTAGTTGAACTGCTGGATCTGTACTCTGTGGCAAATCACTTGGGGCCAATTTGTAAAGTGGTTCTAAGATTTCTAAAAAGGCTCTAAACAATGTTGAAATCAATGGGATTTAGACATCAAAGTTTTTAAAAAGTTATATGCCTAAATATATTTTTAAAAATTTCCTTTGATTCAGTACCTTATTCATAACTCAGAGATTCACTTGTGGTGGTTAAGCACTAGAGATTTGGGAGGCACTGAAATGCATTCCCCAGATAAAAAGTTGCAGTGCCATGCAGCTCTGACACAGCATGTTTGTTTACCAAATGATTCCATAGGTTATTGAGTGCTTCTTGTAGCAACAAGTCCTTATGACTGTGTGTGAAGCAGTGAGGATGCAACAATAATTAATAAATGGTGTTTAGAATATGCAGTTACAGTGAGAAATTGTCTCCTATAACATCTCACCAGTTTGTAAAAATGAGCTGACTTAAGAATAGTGCTAACTGGCAGGTTACGTCTGACTTCAGTCATCATCTCCCCGTTATGTCAGCTGTAAAATTCTCAGCTTGATCATACTTGCATCAGTTCATATTTCCATGCTAGGAACCATCACTACGATGAACTGATAGATACAGAGCAACTGGAGCAGCTGGTGGTGATTACAAAACACACCACCACCAAACAAAACAAAAAAAAAAAACCACTCAAACCAATGACATCTATCAGTGTTTTGATTGTTTAGGCTGCTTACAGAACCAATGATATAACAATGACATGAAATCTTTGCCTGACTGGATTTATGTAAGAAAGGGTAGGCTTGCTTTTTGCAGTCCAAACTTGACGATAAGCATTGTTAGAATGAAAATATAGGGCAAGTGGCTTCATATAACAATCTTTTTTCAACAGGAAATAGGTGAATCAAATTGGAAATGTTATTCTTTGTCTATGGGGATTCTGAGATGAAGCATGGTTTTATCTCCTTTTTACCTGAAATTAGGCAACTTCACTTACTGTGTCATACTAAAATACACTTCAGATACTGCAATAGTTCAGTAGCTGCTTGCTATTCATTTCTTACCTTTTTGATAAGTAAGACACTCTGAAGACTGCTTCCAGTTTGTCTGTGTGATATATATATATTGTTCCGGACACAGTATTATAGTTGCACTATAATAAAAATCCAGTCTTCTAAACTTTCTAAAAGTATCTTTCTGTTTGGTACTGTTTTGTCTAATTCCCATGCTCACAGGTGAGCAACGTTGGTCAGGCTGGTGTGTATGGTTTTTACTTTTTGTTTGTTGTCATTGTGTTGTGGCGTTTTATTTCCTTAAAAACATACGCACTTGAAGGTTAGGTTGATGTTCAGAAGAATGATTCAAATTGTGTATAGTTTTTGAAATATTATTAAAAACTATTAAATACAGAAACTTGTTAATAGAAAAGCACAAAGAATATTTGCCTTCATTCCCCTTTTCAAAATTATGCTCAAACTAGTAATAATATATAGTGGCTTAAAATTCATAGAAGTACTTGTGCTTAAGAAATGTAATTAGATATTTTAATTTGAAACTCATAACACAGTAATGAGCAGGCATTGTCTTGTAGGAAGGCTGCACAATTCAAACTTCTCTTAGTTTCGTATAGCTGCTCTGACTGAAATTGGTCTGATGCGGGATGCTGAGGTGTGATTTGAAGATGTCTCTGCCTGACTCTGGTCAACTAGTACATAGTGAGGGAACTCAAACTTCCTTCAGTCCACCGATGCGTATTCCTGGAGCTCACTGAAAAATCCTGTCTGCAGGTACCATATCACTTATTGGTCCCTTTCTGCCATTTTAGGAAGGAGGCAACACAAAAGTGAGGGCAGGCAATGACCGGTTGTTAAATCTGAATTCCTTGCATGCTTTATAAGTAATACAATGTTCTGCCATAAGGTCTCACATTTGCCTAACAAATCTTTTCTCTGTTCTGGTTAATACATGTTTTTCTAAAGCAAAGGGTAACTTGGCCACCTACATTTGACACAGTCACTTTTTCATGGGGTCAACCTAAAGGCACGAATTTCGGAGCAAGTACCACAGAATTTGTGTAAGTTTGGGGGTTGTGCTATGTCTATTGTTTTAATGTGGACATGGTTATAATTTTGCTACTTGATTGAGGAATAATTAGTCTTCTCTCAGTCAACCCAACATGGACCCTATTTGGAGTTTCAGATTTTCACCTCTTCTGAGTCTATTCTAAGCATTGGATAGGCTTTGTCATTTAAAAAAAAAAAAAATGTAGTAAGTTCCAATGGAAGATGGATTTGGGTTTGGGGTAGGTTTTTTTTAGTCTTGTCCTTAAGAAACTGTTAGCAGATTTAACCTTGGATGCTGGAGATTAACCCTGATGTACTGCATTTAATATTCACAAATAACTGTCAAATACATTTTATTTGTGATAGGATCAAAGCCAAAACTTAAATGTCTGAACTTGGAAGAGATGCTTAACACAACACTTACCAGTTCATGTGCTTGATGTTAATATACAACACCTTTGTATGCATCTGTATTTACCTGTAGTGTTGAAATATCCTCAAAGAATTTGACAAAATACTAATTTAAATTCAGAGGTGTCTGTTAACACAACTATAGCACTCATTCTGTTATAGACTGTAGCACAAAGATAATAACCAGAAGAAGAGCAACTACTCTGGACTGGCTCACTCAGCAGCCAAAGGAGGCTTCCCAACTCAAATTGCTTTTCCAACGCCCTAAGAAGGCAGAATACCTGCTATAATAACTCTACTTTAAAGGCAGCAGAAGAAACAGAGATAAAAATAGGTATGCAGATGGAAGCTATTTCACTTTTCCATATGCTAATAACAAATTACTAGGCCTCTTAATCATCCCTCTTATTAGTGGCTGCATTTTCAAAATGGTCTCAAAAGGATCTTTAAGTGTGAATAACCAGAAAGAGACCTGCACAGATAAAATGGAGCAAAATTTTGAGGAAGAAAAAAGTTACTGTCTATTGTTAAAGGTGGTAAATTTTTAAAATGGTTGAATGAGAATTTTTGTTACTTAGGAAATTTTGAGTACTGAAGAAGGGACCAGTCTTAAGGCTAGGGATCCACTGATGTCGAAACTATTGGCAACATAAAAATGTGATCTCAGCATATCAGGAATCATGGAAATGCAATGTGATGCATCTTCAGATCCTGAGTATAGATGCAGACTTATTGAAAGGATTGTAATATTCAGCAGATTTATCTCTATATGCACAATAAAAGCCTCAGATTCATTTGTCCAGTTTTATTTTTTCCTGAGGGAGCAGAAAGCTGCTCCTCAAAGGTGGAAAAAAAGAAATTTACTCTCCAGCAACATTATATTGTTGATGCTATCTGTATTCACTGCATATCTTGTTATTATTATACGTTATTTTAGATCAGCCAAAGACTTAGTTGTTTAGGATTTAAGTCAAGATAAATAAAATGCTGCATATTATGTGAGGTGTTATGAATATACAAGACAGCTCCATTTATCTGTGATTTATTACATGGTTGAGTTTCTTAAAATGGACATGATGAATTTCTAAGAGTTATGATATTATGGAGGCATCACTGTCAAGTTTTAGCTGAAATTTTCCTTAGAGTCCCTTTGCCATAACATGCAATGTCTTAGCTTTTGATTTACTTTGCAAAAAGATTTATACTGAGCCTTCTAAACACTAAAATCTTCTTAACGTAGACCCCATCTTTTCTACATTGTATGTGATGCATTTTGATGGATTCTGTTGAGCACAGCAAAAATAAATCAGGGAAGTAGTGAATATTTCCTGGGTAGATAAGATTTATCTATCTTATTCACAGATGGACTCTTCTGCTCCTATTTTGAAACAGCCATTTGTAAAAAGGTTGTGTATTAAAAATGAATTGTCTCATATTGTAAAAAACTATTTATTATATCAGATAATATGCAGTCATACAAACACATCTATTTCTTGAATAATACAGAACATTTATACACACTTTTTTTTTTTTTTTTTCTTCTTTATTGTTTCTGCCCTTTGGTCTCAATGAAACTTGCCAATTCATAGAACTGGTTTTAAGAGCACTTTTCAGTTAGTAATTAGGATGTCACTAACAGCAAAAGTTCAGATAAACCAGAAGAAAGTATTCTGGGATTCATGCCTAGGCAAAGTAATACGAAGCACCTAGAATGCTTTGTCTTCCTCCAGTCTAAGCAGTTCTTCAGAGATCATGGGCTGTGTAGCTAGAAATTCAGGTTCCCCAAGTTCTTGGGAAAAGCACTAAGTCTAGGAAGCAAACAGCCAATACATAAACTGAAATTTGTATTTCTAAAGCCCACAGTCAAGACATGCAGAACTTGCAGGTGTGTATTTATTTTAAATAATTTTAAGAAATCTGTTCTAAGCACTAAAACAAATCACTGATTTCCAATCAACTGATACCTCTTCAGTTATCAAGGAGTATCTAATAGTAATTGCTAATGTTTCAACTCTTGAATTTCTCATCTCAGTTATCACCTGTAGATGGTAATTTATTGCTACTTTTATCTTTATCCAACCTTGCTTCACCTCAGTTCATCTTTATTCTTTTTTTACAACACATATATGCCCCTTAAAATGTGTTAATACACTTTGAATTTTATATAAATCACTTACTTCTTCTGCCCCTATCCTACACCTGCTCTTAATTATTAGTTCCTTATTCTGTGGCTACTTGGAGGACCTTTAAAAGTCTCCTTTTAGGAACAAAGCCTCCTACCTAATTTGTTGCACAACTTCATAGAACAGTGTTGAAGATTTACACTGTAAATGTCAATTTTAGTATATTATTTAAAAACTGTGACTTTCCAGCAGCTTATTAATTACTTGAACTCTTTAGGTATCCTCCACCTTTACATAAAACAAACAAACAAAAAGATAATGTATTACAGTTTTTTTCTTGAAAATTCACTATTAACTTTTTTTTTTTAAATCCACGTGTAGGCTAACATCAAAAGAGTTGATGGTTTCCCTGAATCTGTCATACTATCTTTAAATTTAGAATGATTCTTGCCTGTAATACTTCATCCATATAAATACTACTACTGTTTCATGTATCAAGGAGTATCTCTTGAGGTTTTTCAGCTTTGGTTTTCAGCACCTTTTTGAGGCCACAGCTTGAAAAGGAATGGGGCATTAGAGGGAATTACTCCAGAAAGTGAAGGACAGCATCACAGTTTTGGAAGTGTATCGGTTGCCAGAATTCACAGGTCACTTCTGTAAGGGTGTTTTTCTTGGTGTTTTGTTTCTCTTTTTTTTTTTTTTATGCAAAGCCTTTTCTTTAGGAATTGTTTTTAGTGTATCAGAACCAATTTGCCAAGAATCAGCAAGTTGTCTTGTAAGTATAGTGACAGAGAGGAACATATTTAGAAGGCATATGGCAGAGAAAGCAGGGTGTGCTGCACCCTGGGACATCTCTTCCTATTTTCCTGCAGTACTTCACTGACTAAAGCACATGCATATGGGGCTCTCTTGAATGTGTATTAATTGAATAAGAGACCATTTTCTAATGATGAATTCTATGCTCATTTAGTTTCTTTCTTGTTTACAAAAATAACACCCTTGAACAGTCAGTATATAATAATTGCTGGTCTCCACTAAGAGAATTAAATAACTTGCCTTTGTTTTTTCTGATTCAGGGTTTGTGCACAACATACAACTTTCAGCTGAAGCAAAGCAAAGAAAAAGACAGAAATGTATATATTTTATATAGGTATATATTCTATTTCTATACGTATATAAAGAGGATATAATTGAGGTATGATGCAATATACTATATGTATATATCCTACATTAATCTTCAGCTGCCCAATGTCTTGTTTTTAAGCACATGGGCACCTGCAGTCAAGGGCAAAATGCATCTTTTTGCTGTCTCCTCTACTGCAGTTACAACAAGACTAGGGTAACTTTTAGGCTAGCCTGTATTTCAAATACTAGCAGTAAGCTGCAGCATTGCAGAGCTCAGTGTGGCCTGTGAGTGCTTTCTGAGAAGCCTGACTAATTAGTGCATGCTGAGTTCCATGCTGCTATAGCTGAGCTCCTGATACCTAGGCTAAATATAGTTCTACAGGAAGCCCCTCCGAAGATACAGTAGTGTGGATGTGTTTTTTGGAAGGTGATGTGCTACTTGTCTTTCTTGAAGGATCAAAACAGGACTTCAATGGGATACTCGTAACAGACTTTTTTGTAGCCCATTGTAAACATTTTTGTTCCCTTATGTTTCAATGGAAATCTGTCCTAAATTATACATGATGAGGAAGAGTAAGCCGTGGACAGACTCCAAAGCTAGCAGGAAATAAAACAGTATGAGTATTCTATGTACTACACCCACACATATATGATAAACTCATTGTTCTGGGTTTATCATATATGTTCTATTCCTAACTCATAATAGGAGTCTATCCACTTTATTCATCAACAACAGAACTTAAAAGGAAGGTCTGAAACCACAGGATGCAACTAATTAGCAAGTCTTATCCTATGATCATATGTGAATTGCAGTCCAGAAATCATAGCAGGAAAGAGAGCAATAGGTATTTCCCTTTCTACTTTTGACTAGCTATTTACTCCTGTGAAAGTTTCAGTCGTTCACAGATGTCTCTTATACATCCAGATACTTTGAAATGGTAATAATTTTATTTTTAATCTTACTAATCTTGGCATAAGATTTTATTATGTTACACATCTGAGTCTTTAATTAGTATCCAGATAGTAGAGAATATACATCACAGTTCAGACTTAACCTTGAAAGAACATCCTTGGTCTTTGACGAGTTATACAGATACTCTCTACCAGTTTTCCAAAGAACTCTGAGAAGTTAGGGAAATACAGTTCTTTCAAAACCTAGACTGGTATATACACCATGAACATAGTAACTCTGAATTTTATACATTGTGTGATGGTGCTTTTTACTGCATTTTTCACTTATTAATTCTTGGATAAAGTAATGTAATTCTTATTACAGTTTGATTGCTCCTCTTATTTTATCTATTGCTCTTACAGTTTTTTGATATCTCTGTCTTTGGGAATGCCTCAAAAGCCGCTTTCTACTTCAGTTCTGTATGTAGGTATCTCATATTCACGATGTCTAAAGAACCAAGTAAAACAGCTTGTCTCACTGCAAGATCTCTGGGGGCACTGACATCCCACATGCATTCTGCTAAGCTTACAAGGTTTGTTTTTTTACTGCATTTTGTTCTATTTTTTGGCAATTGTATTGCAATTGTATCCTCCTAACCATCCGTTGGTTAGAATCTTACTTGCTGCCATAATTTGAGTTCCATTCAGAAAAAGTGACTTGAAAGCCTACAAACTTTACATTTAAACCACTTCATTACCTGCCCTGTTCACTTCATTTCTGTTGTTTTGGTATGCAGGAATTTTAAACTGTCTCCCCTCAGTGTCTTAAAAGGATGATATCCAGGCTGGTCCCAATTAATTTTAGGTTTTTTATTCTTCTTTCTTTATTGTCTTTCAAACTGCTGAAGCCTATTAATTTAGAAAGAATCTGACTCCTGGATTTCAGTGTTGCAAACTACCACTTAGCTTGATCTCACAAAACATGTCAAATTTAATTATCTTGTTTTCTCTTTAGCAGTCCAATCATACTTATTTACAGAAATTATTTCAGAAATTTACTTAAGGCAAAGTCAAGAATAGACTATTCTCTTGTATACTTCATAATGACCTGTTCCAAGATGCAACTGTTTAGTACTTTCAAAATTGTCTTTCCAATTTGTGTTGTGATGTGACATCCAACTCATTTATATTTGGTATAATTGTCCTAAAAAGACTTTGTTACAGGTCATCCTAACCCCTCTGAAGACCAGCAAACACCCTCAACTCTAAGAGTATTCTACAACCTGGATCATGCTGTCATGTGGATCTATCTAGATTCTGATGCATGACCTACATATGCAACACTATTTACTTAGAAATCTCTCTAAATTAAGGTGCACAGAACCAGAAGCTTCATGTACTAGTCCAGTGCCCACCTAGCAGAAGAACAAAAAGGCAGTGAAGAACAAAAAGGCAGTACCATTGGAGTGGGAAGGACAGACGTGATACACTTCTCATGTCACATTGATACTGAATCACATATTCAGTGCAGTGTGAAAAGACAATATAAACTCATGTGACCTTCGAAATATTGTATTTCTGGACTGGATGTATATAGTCAGCAACAGAGTCATTATCAACAGGGCAATGGAAAGAAGAAACATCAGTTAACATTAATAAACAGCCTTTTGGCTTTTTTTTTTTTTTCGTTTTTCTTTTCAGGATACATGTTATATGCATGTCCAACTGTGTATATACAATGCAAGCACCACATATTCCCAAATGTTTATACAGACAGTGATTTTCTTCATAGACATGTTTATGTATTTGTGTCTTTTGTCATTGGCTGAAACTATTTACCCTGTCGTGTTTCAGAAGTGCAAACTTTCTCCCAAGCCCTGTGAAGCTTACCTTAAATCTTCTCATGTATGTAGATTTTATTTACTTATTGTATTAATGCATTTATTTCAAAAGGAATTACTATAATAGTAATAATTTTTCTTCTCTGGTGTAGACTATAGGAATGAGAATTTTAAAATGCTTTTCTTAAAGGCAGGGTTGCTAATGAGGATATTCAAAACAATGCTACTGGAGTGCTCGCATTCCTTGCAAGAGCTAAGTTTGTTGTTGCAAATAAATTTATTATGAGAATGTTTGAAGGTAATGAAATAGGGGAAGCAAATGGAAGGTACTTGTGGTTTGTTTTGTTTTGTTGTTTTGGTTTTTTTCCTCAAAACAAAGTCTGAAGTAAAGGAATGGTGAAGGAATCCCTTTGATTGCAGAGGCAGTATAAATTAGAATTATAATAAACTTTATACTGTAAACCTTAAGAAAAAAGAGGTTGTTCATGCAGAATGATATGTGGCAGTAATGGACATATCTCCTGTGCATATGGCATGTTCCCCCGTGGGGCTATGGATTCATACAGCATCATCAGAAAACTGATGGGTTTAGAAAAAAATTGCAAGTAAATGACAGCAACATCCATCAGCCTTGCCCAGAAGAGAGAAGGACTCTTATCCATAGGCTCAACAATAAGTTGTGACAGTGTTAGCTGTATCTTAGTGTAAAATGTCATAATAGGGACTAATTCTGGGAAGAGGCTGGTCAAACTCAAAACAGAAAAAAAATTAAATGGGACTTCAAGAAACTAGAGGAGAAGGTGTTTTAACTCTGCATTTCTTGATGTTCAAATGACCCTTGATGCTTTATGGTGATGCTAATTATCTATAGTTATGGACTGTGACTGGAGAAATTAAAAGATATTTAAAAGACAGGTAGAGCTCTTTCTGAATTTGAACATTGAGCCATGATGGACATACAAGTTATTAAAGTACAGAGTTGGGATTATCAAGCTTTATTGTCAATGTTACATGAAGGAAACAATTTTTCCTATTGAGATAAACAGCTGGGGCCAACCAAAGTTAAGCTAAATACATAAAGATGTATAATTATTTTACTGTGGAGAGAAGGTCTTACTCTAAACTCTACTTTTGGAGGGTTTTTTTTTGTAATGATGGAAAATTTGTCGAGTTATTCTTGATTTACAGTGGCAGGAGATGTCCGAAATTGCCCTTTTAAGATAGAAAATGCAGAGCTGTACTTTCCTGTGTAGCAACATCAAATATGGGTATTACTCAGCTGCTTTCTCACCTGTGAGAATAAATTTACAAAGTTAATACCATGATTAGTATTACTGCCCAGAGCTGTTCTGTTTCCAGTGACAGACTCTTGGTCTGACAGTTTTATTGCTCTGTTTAAGATTTCACTGAACTGTCCATGTCTGGAAAAGTGATCAATAATACTAGTTGTTAAAGTGACCTTATGTTGGCATATGGGAAATAGATACGATATGTCCGTAGGTATTAGAGAGGAGGTTGACCAAATCAAAATCAGAATAATTTACAACTGCTTCAGACTCTCTTCAAGCTCCCTCTGTCACTGCTTGAGGACTGAGCATAGCTGGACCAGACTTCGACCTCTCTACAATAAGATATATCCTCCGTTTTTGGAAACTCTAACTTAAAAAAAATATAACAACCTGAGGCTGTTTTAATTTCCATCTAGTAGTTCATTAGATAAAAATTACAATTTTTATTTTAATTTCCCTGGAAATGTGATATAGTCCATATTGGTAAGAAGTTATTGGACAATCACAGTTCTTGGGCACTCTTCCAGTTTTCTACCGTTTTAGTGCTTTGTAAGATGGACCTTGATGTTCCCAAGCTAAATGTGGATTTTGCCATTAATTTCATTAGGAAATGACTTGGGTGCTTAGTCAGTGTGTGTTTCATCTACCTCATCTGGGAAACTGGCATAATAATACTGTAGAAACTTATTTACATGAAGGAGATATCTTCCAGATCATTGCTGTTTGTAAATTACCAAGTATGAACACAAAATGGGGTGGGAGGAAAGAATGAAAGATAACATCCACAGAAACATTGAGAGGTATTTTAGAGAGATCCTTGGATGCGAAGTGATAAATAGGGACACTATTACTAAAGTTTCTTCTATGTTTAGCCTCTTGAGAGAGATTATTCCACAGTTAGTTTTGTTGTTGGTTTGGATATGGGCTTTGTTTTTTCGGGGATTGTTTTGGGTTTTTTGGGTGGTGGTGTTTGTTTTTAATCCTGTCCCGGTATTCTGAATTGTTTTCCCAGGATTATTATAATTTCCTCTAGGACTGATTTGAACACCTCTGTACTCCATACTAACTTAAATTTATTTTCTGTTCTCGAATTACACTTCTGTGATTCATTCATTCATCTGCTCATACCTCTTTTACACTGCTTTAGATGTGCTTTGATGCATACATACCCATAAAGTGTGAGTTCCTTCTTCAAGTGCACTCTGCGATAAGTAGCAACAGTGTTTTTGCATTTGCTGGACAAGTGCCTTGCCATCGTGACTGCCCATCAGTCCATTTCCATGGTATACCATTTAAGTAATAACACCCCTTCTGCAGAGGGTAATGCAGCTCTACAAAAACACTCTCAAGTCAGCAAAACTATTCCATTCAGACTTAGTAATTGCTGCTGAACAGAAGCATCTCTCTGTAAAATTTCTACTATCTGTAAATAGTGGCAGATCCCATGTAAAGCAAGTATTGATTCCATGAAACTTTTGGCCTCTGCATGCACAAAGTTAGAAAGCATCAGTCAGGGGCAAAATGTGTTATAAAAGATGTATTCATACTTACAGCAGCACTGTGGGAAATATCCTAAAACCTAACTAAGACTAATTGAAGTTTTAGAATAGCAAGGAAAGAATATTGACACAATTATATTTGGAGTGGACATGCAAGTAGGTGAAAAACAGAGGAGTACTGTGTGTTCTCTCTTTGTACTCCAAGAAGGCTTGAGGTAATAGCACTAATATTTGGAGAAAGCAATTTCATGTCCTTTTCTAGCACACCAATAGGATAACTGTAATCTGTTTTATAGGAAGAGACAAACTTCTATTCTCGTAGTTCGTACTGAAAAAACGTCTGCTTGAAGAGCAGTTTAGGGTATTGCTTATATGTGTTGATAGCACTCCTCCTTAAACTCTTTTTATTACTGTCCTGGTTCCGTGTAAAAAGGGGTTCAGGGCAGGACCCACACGGAACAGAACTATGTACGCGCCTCTCACCCCCCCTCGAGAGAGAGAGAGACACTTTGGAAAAAAAATGAAGTATATTGTTCAACAAGGAACAGAAAACGAAAAAGGGAGGTAAGGAAAATAATATATACAAAGATTAGGGGAAAAATACAAAAAATAAAATATACAAAACCCGCAGAAATGGTTCCAGGGTCCCACGGAGTGAAAGGAGAACTTTCCTCTCCGAGCTCCAAGGCAGGAGTGAAATTAGAAACCATTCCCTGCCTCTTATCAGAGTGTGTGTGGGAAGGGGAGGGAAGGGGACCTCACCCGGGGTCCTCCCAGTTGCTGGAAGTTCACGCCCCCATTCCAAGCCTCAAACCACAACATTTACTAAGTTTTTAACCTGGATGGTTCCTTACAAGAAGACATAAAAGGAGCTTGTCAGAGTTATAAAGTGTATTGCTTAATACTGGTACCTTTTTTAAATAAATGTGTATAATATTTTGCGTTCTTAAAATAGAATCCACAGATTATGCCTTGGCTGTTGTACACTGGTCACAGTTGGGTTTTTTTGGGTTTTGTGTACTTTTATTAAGATATTTGTCATGTGATAATACATTTTACAAGTGGCAAGTTAGATTAATAGTATCTTGTGAAATTTTAAGCCTCAAATTACTTCATCTGGATCAAAACATGATAATATCACAGAGGTCAGGAGTTTGTGATCACTTCTCAGTAATCTCCCTTAATCTAGAGAATAAAGAATTGATCTAGAAACTGTTTGATTTCTGAGATAGACAGACATTCACATTTTACATGTTAGTTTAAAGGACCAGTCATTTTTTTTTTGAGTCCCTGTCAAATGCATGACTCTCCTTTCTTAATATTTCACTGTGCCATGGCCTAACACTTGCCTCCACTTTTCTTCCTTCTTTATCTCTTCGCTACTTGTTTACATGCCCTGTTAAGTTACTGATTTAATTTTCAAGTGTTGGTTCCTGCTTCTTTTTTCCCCACTGTTGTCCCCTCAGCTGGTGAAGGTGGGCATAATAATGAGAAGGATTTTTCTGAAGTACTGAGGTCCTTATAGCTTAGAAAAATCCAACTAAAACTACATAGGTTTCCATTTTAGTCTTAAAACTTGCATACAGTTATACCAGACCTAATACTGATGTTTGAAGTTAAATTACTTGAAAAATAAAATAATTTTTCATCGAAAGCTTCCAAACTAACAGTTATAGAACCCTGAGATATTGTTTACAGCAGTATTCTGGAAAGTATTACCCAATATTAAAAATTTAAGAAACCAACTCTGTCCAAGAGAGCTTAGAAAGGAAGACCAAATCCTGCAATCAACTGATGCAGACAAATGCCACTCCATTAATTTAATAACAGGATTCTGCAATCTGCTTTCAGAGCTGAATCTTGCACAAACAGCATGGAGGAGATTTAGAAACAGAGCGACATAATCTTGCTGTACATTTTGTGTTATCTTTTAAATGTTTTGCTATCCTTACCCTATGCAATCATTCCTTGCACCATGCCCTGCCTTCCTATCCAAGGATGCATATGCCGTAGATATTTTTCTAGCTAAGTGTCAGTGTAGCTAAAATTGAGGAATTCAAAAATTGCTGTCTATATAGCTGTTGAACTAATTTATTCCAACACTTTGAAGGAAATAGCACTTTTGTGGTGCTTTCAGGACTGATGAGAGGACTGTAGATTTCATTCCATCATAATTCTAGGTACCAGACATTTTGTGTTTCACTGCCATCCCCACTGAGCTGATAACAATTGTCTGCAATCAAAGCACTTGTGGATGTCTCACACAACCTTTTGCCCTTTTTTTTTTTTTTTTTTTAATTTGTAATTCAATTTCAGATTAAAAGACTCTTGTCAACATACCTCTAAAACCTTTTGATACCAAGCTACTCAAAAGATTTTTGTTAAAAGATGTAGCAAGTCTTGACTCATGAAGTACAGCCTAGGTCATGATATGGGGTAAGTTCTTATCCACAGTGTCTTTTAACCCCGTGGGGATGACACACAATGAGTCACAGAATAAACAAATACAAGCTCCTTTAAATGAAATCCTACATAGGGATGTAAACCAGTAAGAGAATATTATGTGCCACTCCCTTTTGCTGTTCTCTTGCAGTTAAGTGAAATTCACACTGTATCAAGTGGTACTTGTTACCTAAGCAACTTGCCAGACTCAGTTTCTGTACAATACTGATCATTTCATATTTTTTAAGGGCCAAGAGCGGTATGCTTGGGAGTTCATACACGATTGCTTTTGCTGATATCTTTATCTCTTTGGATTCTTTTAGATACACAGTAGTTGAAGCTAATATGAATCTGTAAATCCCTGAAGACTGTCACTATGCAAAAGTGAATTCCATTGCAAATGAAAAGCAAAATCAAGGTAAACCTGTATGAAATTTTTGCCTGGGTTGTTGTGTAACGGGGATCTTTATGCTGCCAGGCTGATTCCTAAAGGGATGGTGTGTGGTGGATGGACTGTGACATACTAGATCTGAAGCCCCAAAGTGACAAGTGAAACCAAGATAAAGCATATAGAAACCTTGTCCAGGAAATTTCTACAAGGGTTGACTGTTTTGTTTTATTTTACATTAATTTATAATTTTAAAGGCGTTGGAAATGGAAATCATGTATCAAATTATTATTCTTCTGTAAAGTAGTAAAATCTTCTGTGATACTTGGAAACAGCTCTCACCTGAGTGTTTCTGATACTACTGCATCTTATCCAAATGCTTAAACTTGGGAAACATCATTTTCATAGAACTGTATTCTTACAAGCCTGTTGAGATGCAGTGAAAATATTCATTTTTTTTTAAGTGGGATTTTGCCTTTGTTACTCTCACGACTTATGATAAGGGGCTAATGTTCCCAGGCTAACATAAATCAGCATCTCTTCTGTCTCTATTGACTTGAGTGATTGGATCACTTGAGAACCTATCCTGAAATTCGTACTCTATAGGAGTATCTATACGTATATATCTGAATATCTGTATATTTACAGCAAAGCATTTGAAAACCACGTCAGGACTTGTTCTCAACGCATGGCCTGTGATATTCCTTGTAGTCACTGGAATACACTGCCACAGCCAAGAGCTGACAACACAAGCAAAGTATGATATTGCTTGTAGCTCATTCCTTGTATAGTGTCACATGTTGGTCATTAAGGACTGTAGGACATTAATTTAGAAGATTTCAGTTTTGGGGAGTATTTGTTTGCACTCCTCAAACCTGAAAGCTAAGAATCAAAATAATATACAAGTGGGATTTAAAATATGACCATCTTCCCTGGTTCCTCTGCAAGATTATAGTATTTGTAATCTAACTGAGATATTTTTAGAGCTGGAAGTATCATACCCAGCTGGGAACCAAGTTGTCTCCCCATTGCAAAACACGCAAAATCTTAGATAGCAATGCTTAAACATATTACATGAAGAGTTCTGCATCTTGCCAATACTGGTGTTCACACCAGTTATTTCCTCTCCTTTTCAATCAAACACAGACACAAGTGAGAAAAAGAGGGGAACGATTTCTTTGACAACTTGCTTAAAATAAATGGGAGATTTTGAGGGTGCTGAGAAATTTTGAATGATGGAGATAGACCAGAACCCTGTGGTCAGAGAAAAAGTGGTACGGTCAAAAGTGCACAGCAAAGCAAGAAAAGTATCATATGGCTTTGTACTCTGTCAATACATAATAATGATACTCCTATCACATAGACTTGTTTGGGCACAGAGAGTCTGAAAGGATGGTAAGGGAAGTGCTACTGGTGTTAGATGATAAGAAAGTGTTACACAGTTAGACAGTGGTGCATTTACAGCTAACAAAAATGGTAAGTTATACAGAGCACCCCAAGCACGGCTCAGCAGAGCCTTTATACTTCCAGACCCCAAGGATACACATCAATTTTCCTCACACAATGCACCATCATATCCATGTGTATTGAATTTAAGAAGTTCCATTCCTTTTTGCTGGAAGAGCCAGCTTGAGGGCAGGTTTCACTACCCAGAGCACACTGGTACTTTGGGCCTAGAATGAATGTTCCCTGATTATTAATGCATACACCAGATCAGAGAACAAATGCTAGATAAGCTGGCATAGCTTCTATGCTTTGGGTATGCTATTCTAACATTCCCATAGAAATATGGTATTTTCCTGTCCCTGATTTTAAGTACATCAAAAATTCACAGAACATTAGAGGTTGGAAGGGACCTTGAAAGGTCATCTAGTCCAACCACCCCCCAGTTCCTGTCAGTTCAGCACTGAATATTACCAGCCTCAGGTTCCTGTTGATACATGGTTCATATTCAGACATGGTGAATGAAGCATTTCAGTGATGTAATGGTAAATAATAGCAAAGACTCAGAACTGCTCTGAAATCAGTAGTGTTAGATGTAGTCCCAAGTTAGCATTTTCAGGTGAGTTTCACAATGCACGATTAGTGTTTTACCTTGAGACTTCCTGTTCTTATCATATAATTGCAGAAGAAAAAAAAGTGCCTATTATACATCTAAAGTAAAGTGATTCACTGTATAGAGTAGCCACCATCTTCCTTCCAGGGCTATATTTCAAAGAGGTTTGGCAGTGAAGCAGACTAGCTGTGTGCCAACAGAAACCTCCACCGGTGAACAGGGAGTGTGGCTCTGTAACACCACCCATGGAACAGAAAACTGAAAAATGGGGGTTGGGTTGAAATTTCAGCAAATGTTTAAACGTTCTTTAACTTAGTAGTTTGTTTTTTTTTTTCTTTTAAATGCACAAGTGAGATGTTTTATCTTGCATACGAAGTCTTGTCTGTTTAATCTGGAAAAGTGCATTTTCCCCTTCTGCGGAATTCCAACTGTTATAAATGAGGGAAGGTGATGAAAACAGGTCTTGGTGAATTCCCCTCAGCCCCCCAAAAGGATGTCCTTTCTTTTTTTTTTTTTTTTCCTTTTCTGGAAGCAGAAAACAAGGAAACGCTTAACAGTGTGGTGTTTCAAGGCACTGACAGCGTGGGGAGAGCGGAGCACCATCTATTCGCCACGCTGGCAATGCTGCTGGTGTGTTTGGTCGCC
>NW_008597052.1:8878-9673 GCF_000691845.1 Merops nubicus | reverse complement strand
TTGCCTTTCCCACCCTCTCCCCCCAACCTTTTCCCCCCTCCTTTCTTCCTCCCCCTTACCCTTCTCCCCTTTCCCCCTCTCTACCCAAACCAACAAACCCTCCACCTCCACCCCACCCCCTCTGGGCTGCCGGGGGGTCCCCGAAGGGGCCATAAACCCCCTCCCCAAGAGCCAAATGCCCCCCTGAGGCCCCTCACTGTGGGGCTGGAGCTGGGTGAGGTCCCTGAGGATGGTTCGGAAGGACGGACGCTCCCCAGGGCTGTAGTTGAGGCACTGGCAGATGAGAGCAGCCAGCTCCTGGCAGGAGGGTTCTGGCAGTCGGTGCCTCTTCTCGTAGAAACGTTCTTTCTGGGAGGAAAACAAAGGCAAAAAAGGGTCTCTGAGGGTCTCCAGGGGTTGTGGTTTATCCCAGAGGGGGATAAAAAGGAGATGGAGTAGGGGACAAGTGGCCACCAGCAGCCTGGCTCGTGGGCAGCAGGGGCAGGGAAGGGTTTTGCCCCCTGGGGTGGGCACTGGGGAGGGCACAGCTCGGATCTGGGGCAGGTTTGGGGCTCCAGGAGGAGATTGAGAGGGTGGAGGGTGGGCAGAGAAGGGGAATAAAGGTGGGGAAGGGGCTGGAGAAGTTGTGGGGAGCAGCTGAGGGCCCTGGGGGGTCCAAAGGAGGCTCAGGGGAGACCTTCTGGCTCTGCCAACTCCCTGCCAGGAGCTTGGAGCCAGCTGGGAGAGGGGAGATCTCTTGTCCCCAAGCCATGGGAGGAGAGGAACCGGCCTCAAGTTGCCCCAGGGGAGGTTGAG
>NW_008597052.1:7431-8804 GCF_000691845.1 Merops nubicus | reverse complement strand
CCCCCAAGCCATGGAGCTGTGGGGTAAGGGGACACGGCTTGGGGGGGGAGGATCTGGACTTGAAAATCTCCAAGCTCTCTTCCACCCCACCCTCCCCAGGATTCCAGGGCCCACCTCTGAGGGAGTTCTCTCCTTCAGGGGCACGTCAGCATCAAAGCAGATCTCCAGGAGGGTGGTGCCAAAGCTCCACTTGTCAGCAGCCGTGCTGAGGTTCCCCACGTCCCTCAGGCACTCGGGGGCGATCCAGGGGATCCGATCCACACGTTCTTTGGGAGAAGGGGAAAAAAAAGAGGCAGGAGGCTGAAGGAACAGCTGGAAAAAGCCTAAAAGTAGAAAGGGAGAAGCTCCCCCCCAGGGTGGAACCAGCGGGTGCTCTCCCCACCATCAGCTTGGAGGCCAAACCCAACGTTTGATGGAGGATTTGCCCCTTAAAACGCTCAACACCCCAAAAATGAAGGTCTGGAAGGGAAGAAAACCCCTCCCAGGGTGGAACCAGCGGGTGCTCTCCTCAGCATCAGTTTGGAGGCCAAACCCAACGTTTAGATGCAAGATTTGCCCCTTAAAACGCTCAACAGCCCAAAAATGAAAGTCTGGAAGGGAAGAAAACCCCACAGGCAGAACCCACCCTATTTATCATCAAGCTGGGTTGCAGGAGAGCTGAGAAATCCCCCCAAAATTTCATCCCAGAAGCAAATCCCTGCCCCAATCTAGGCGTGGAATGCCCCAAGTACAAAATGTCATCCCAGAAGCAAATCCCTGCCCCAATCTAGGCGTGGAATGCCCCAAGTACCTTCTCTGGAGAGCACCGTGAAGCTGACGCCGGGGTCGCTGAGCTTCACGAAGGGCACAGCTCCTTCTTCCAGCCCTTTCCTGGCCAGCAGGATGTTTTTGGCACACACGTTGCCATGCACCAGGTTTTTATCCTCCTGTGGGGAAGAAGAAACCGTGGAGAAACTCCCAGGAAAGAGGGAAACATCAAAGAGAAAGGGGGGGAAATAAAAAGCGAGGCTCCCGGCGGTGAAAAGTCACCTCCTGGTTGTCCAAAATTAAACCTGGAGGGGAGGGAAGAAATCCCAGGAGCTGGAGGATGATCCAGCCCACGCCCTCCCCCAGCAGCCAGGGAGTTCCCCGAGCTGCTGGCCCCGAGCCCAGCCAGCTGAGGTGGCAGCAGTGGTGGCTTGGGAAGCTCTTCACACACAGGAGCATTTCCCAGCACCCCAGGAATGAAGTTCAAGAGTCAAAACTCAGCTTTGGAAAATACCCCTGAGCAACCCCCCAACTCCAGGGATGGGTTTGAGATGGAATCAAGGCACTTGAAAGTCATTTTTGGTGCCTCTTTGCTTCAAGGGGGGAGGAAAAAGTGGCAACTCTTT
>NW_008597052.1:2879-7387 GCF_000691845.1 Merops nubicus | reverse complement strand
GCCAGACCCAGCGAGGTGCCCAAGCTGCTGGGGGGTGCCCCCCAGCATGGTTCTCCCACCCCCCAACTAATTAAACCCCCATTTTCCAGCACTCCTCTCATTACCAGGTAGCTCAAGGCACTGGCCAACTGCTTGGCCACGGTGATTTTCCAGCCCACAGTGGTCCTGCCCTTCTCCTTCCTCAGCAGCACATCCAGAGGGCCGTGCTCCACAAACTCCTCCACCATGATATCTGAGGGGGGGTGTGTGGAAAAACAGGGAGAGAATTCAAGTTTTTTTGGGGGGCCAGGGAAAAGCCAAGGGCAGGAAAAGGAGGAAGAGGAGGAGGAAGAGGCTGGTACTCACTCTCAGAGCCTCTCACACAGACCCCATGGACAAAGGCCAAGTGGACGTGGGACACTTGGCTCATCAGGCTGGCGGTCTCAAAAAATGCCTGTGGGGAAGGGGAGGGGGGAATTTGTCTCTGGGAGTCATAAAATTTGGAGAGATCTCTGAGATCCCCCAATCCAACCATCCCCCCACGCTCCCAGGGCCTTTAAATCACAGCCCCAAGTGCCACGTCCACGTTTATTGGGGAATTTTGGAGGGATGGGGGCAGTCCAGCAACCTCCCTGGGCAACCTGGGCTAAGGTCTCATTGGTCTTTTAGTCAAAAAAATGTTCCTAAGATCCAAAAATCTCCCCTGGGGCAACTTGTGGCCTGTTCCTCTTGTCGTATCACCAGTAAAATGTTCCTAAGACCCAAAAATCTCCCCTGGGGCAACTTGAGGCTTGTTCCTCTTGTCCTATCACCAGTAATCTGGGAGAAGAGACCAGCCCAAGGTGGCTCCAAGCTCCTGGCAGAGCCAGAAGGTCTCCCCTGAACCTCCTTTGCTCCAGGCTGGACCCCCCCCAGATCCCTCAGCAGCTCCCCATGCCCCCCAGACCCCTCCTCCAGCTTCACAACCCTTCTCTGGACCCTCTCCAGCCCTTCAAGGTGCCCAAAACTAACCCCAAAACTCAAGCTGTGGCCTCCTCCACGCCGAGTCCACTTCCCCCCTCCTGCTGGCCACAGGATTTTGGATGCTGGTGGCCTTTTTGGCCACTTGAGCCCATCTTGCCTCATCTCCAACCACCTCTAACCAACCCCCCCAAGGTCCTTTTCTGCTTGGGCACTTTCCAGCCCCTCCTCCCCTTAGCTGGGAGTCGTTGTGACCTCACTGAACCGACCTCACCCCACGGATCCAACCCACCCAGATCCCTCAGCACCCAACTTTTGAGCAGATCAACACCCCTTGGAGCTCCCAAATCCCCCCAGGGCCTTTTTTCCCCCCTCCTCTCCTTCTTCTTCTTCCTCTCCTGGGGGCCAGGGCCTCACCAGGGCAATGTCTCTGTGGCTGGGATCCAGGACTTTGAGGACCACGTGGATCTCCCTGCTGTTGTTGTTCTGCTCAGTGGAGAAATATTCAGCTTCATCCTCAGGCCCAGGGGGGCCACAAACCTTCAGGACCCCCTCGTAGATGTTGGTGCGGGTGCCCTGCCCCAGGTGAGCTCTCTGCAGGTGGGTGAAGGTGGGTGGGGGGTCAGAAATCCCCCCAAGAAACTCTTCCCCCCCCCTGTTTTTTGGGTGGCAGGGAGGAAACTGCCTCCTGCCCAGCCTGTGCTGGCTCTGCCCAGCTCCTTCCCCCTCCCCTGCTTGAAAAAGGGAGGAATAAAACATGAAATTAAACCAAATTTAGAGGATCCCAGCAGATTTTGGGTGGGAAGGGACCTGGGAAGCTCATTGAGTCCAACCTCCCCTGGGATGGTTCCAGGATGAGGCATCAAACACCCCTTGAGGCAACCAGGGCAAAGGGTTCAGCACCCTCAGCCTCCAAAATTTCTTCCTCACAGTCTAAATCTTCCTCTTTTAAGTTCCAAACCCTCCCCCCTTGTCCTGCCCCACCAAGTTCTGCTCCAAAGTCCCTCCCCAGCTTTCTGCCAGGCCCCTGGAAGTCCTGGAAGGCCCCAAAAAGGGCTCCCTTGAGCCTTTCCCAGCCCAACTCTCTCCTGCTGGGCTCCCAGCAGAGGGATTCCAACCACTGGATCATCTCTGTGGCCCTTTTGTCCCTGCTCCAGCAGCTCCCTGGCTCTGCTGAGGACCCCAGAGCTGCCCCAGCACCACAGGGGGGGTCTCTCAGAGGGGCAGAACCCCCCTCTGGACACGACCAGCTCCTATCCAGCTCCTCACCCCCCAAATCCTCTCAATCCCTTCACCCCCAGCCTGGGCTGCTCGGGGTGTTGCCCCGACCTAGGTGCAAGATGTCCCACAGCAGCTCCTCCACGTGTCTCCTCCTTGCACCAGGGCTGGGGTAACGACCCCCCGGGGTGAGGAGCAGCTTCTTCCTCCCCATATTTTTCTCCCCAGAGGTGGAATTTCTCCCCCAGAGGTGGAATTTCTCCCCCAGAGGCTGCTCCCAACCCCACCTGAGTGATCTCGTTCTTGCGGATCTGGTGGAAGCTGAGCTGGGTCAGGTTGAGGATCTGTTTCGTGTTGTCCTTCACCTTCCAAGTGATCAGCAGGTCTGAGATCTCTGCAGGAGGAGGGGACAGATGTCTCCTAAAGCCCCCAGGGACCTCGGGAAGGTCTCGAGGGGGGGCTCCATCCTCCCACCTCCTGGTTTGGGTGGGCAGCATCTCCTCACGGTGAAGCTCTCGTCGCCGGATTTGAGCGTGCAGCCCTTGAGAACATCCAAGAGTTCCCTCAAGGTGGGAAATTCCCTGTCCCAACCTTCCAGCACGAAGCAATTCCCTTTCTTCTGGATTCTGAACTGCCTGTACTTGAAGCCTCCCTGTACCCCAGGAGCCTGAGGAGAAGAGTGGCCAGGTGAGGGATCAACTTGGTGCCTAAAGAGTGGAAAACTCCACTCAGGACCAACCCACCCCCCTTCTCCTGAAGCTCCACGGGGCTGGGACTTGAATTTTACCTGCTGGTGGCTCCTCTTGAGCACGGAGAGGATCATCCTGTCAAAGTCCAAGAGGCTCCACCGGAGGATGTAGAGCCCTTCCTCCTCCTCCTCCTCCTCCCGCCGCAGCTTGGCCAGCACGAACTCCTCCCTGCCGAGCAGAGAGGAGAAAAAGCTTCCAACTGACCCCCTTTATGTCCTCCTGGCCACCTCCCTGAGGTCCCCAAGCCCCTTTTGACTCACTGCATGGGCCCGTGGATGCCGTTGAGGAGGCTCATGACCAGTCTTGGAGGGGCCACGTCGTGACACAGGTAGTGGCTGGAGTCGGCGGTGAGGCGGAAATATCCGTCCACCAGGGACACCAGGGAGAGGGCACAGGCAGGGGATGGGAGGAGAACCTCCTAAAAGAGGAAATTAGGAGATAAAAGAGGTCCCAAACCCCAGCCTAGATCGATTCTGGGCTCTCCCAGGTCCAAAAGAGAACCCAGCAGAGGTGTTGAGGGGCCTGGAGCGTCTCTCGGGGGGATGTTGGGGAGGTTCAGCTGGAGAGGAGAAGATTTAAGAGGGGATCTGATCAATGCTGGTTGATATCTCAAGGGTGGAGGGCAAGAACGTGGGGCCAGATGCTTCTCAGTGGTGCCCAGCAAGAGGAAAAGGTGCAACAGGCACCAACTGGAACCCAGGAGGTTCCATCTGAGAAACTTCTTGGCTTTGAGGCCACCTGCTCAGAGAGGTTGGGGAGTCTCCTTCTCTGGAGAGATCCCAAACCCTCCTGGAGACCACCCTGGGCACCCTGCTTTAGGAGAACCTGCAGGAGCATCACCTCTAGAGGTCCTTTTTACCCCTCACCATCCTGGGATCCTGTGAAACTCAACGTTTGGTGGCTTGATCCTGGGAAAATCTCCTCGTTTTCCCCACCGCTGCCTCTTCCCAGGTGGATAAGCTTCCAAAATGGATCCCAACCTTCCAAATGGTCAACAGAGACCCCAAAATCCACTCACCAGGCACTTATTGTCCTGCCTGTGGATGCTGACCCAAGAATCCTTGATGACAATGTGGGTGATCTCTCGAAAATCACAGAAATGGGACCACTTGGGTTCCTTGGGTTCCGTCGTCGGAGTCGAGCCCTTGGGTTCCAGCTCTTTGTTTCTGCTCTTCCTCCCAAAATAACCACGCTGGGGGAAGTTCTCAGGGCTCTGCAGAGAGGCAAAGAGATGCTTGGAAGCTGGGAAATGAGACTGGTAGGGTAGGGGGGTGGTTACTGGTCCAACTGGGATGAGTTAGGAAGGAGTTTGGGGTGGCTGGAGAACCTGAGGGGCAGCCCAGGGGGGAAAAGGGGAGGGAAAGATGGTGGGGGAGAATAATTTGGAGAGGATTTGGCTCTTCCTGAGCACCAACAACACCCAGTTTGGTTTGATGAGCCCAATTTAAGGGAGTGTTGATCTGCTGGAGGGTGGGAGGATCTACAGAGGGATCTGGCCAGGCTGGAGTTGATGGTCTGAGGCCCCAAGGGTGAAGGTCACCACAGCCAAAGATCCTGCACATGGATCACCCCCTGCAGGGCTCCAGGGTGGGGCAGAAGGGC
>NW_008597052.1:0-2734 GCF_000691845.1 Merops nubicus | reverse complement strand
TAAGATGGACATTGAGGGGGTGGAGGGTGGGCAGAGAAGGGCAACCAAGGTGGGGAAGGGGCTGGAGAAGTTGTGGGGAGCAGCTGAGGGCCCTGGGGGGTCCAAAGGAGGCTCAGGGGAGACCTTCTGGCTCTGCCAACTCCCTGCCAGGAGCTTGGAGCCAGCTGGGAGAGGGGAGATCTCTTGTCCCCAAGCCATGGGAGGAGAGGAACCGGCCTCAAGTTGCCCCAGGGGAGCTCGAGGTTGCCCCTGAGGAACCATTTCTCCCCCTGGAGGGTCCCCCAGGGCTGTGCCAGGGCAGTGGTGGAGCCCCCACCCCTGGAGGGGTCCCCAAGCCGTGGAGACGTGAGGCTCGAGACACGTCTTAGGGGGGTCCCTGGTGCTGTTGGGTTGACACTTGACCTCCAGGACCTTCAACCTCTTTTCCAACCCCACCCTCCTGCCTTTCCCTCACCCACCTCCTTGGGCAGAGCCCTCCACTGGATCCCCTTGGTCCCAGTGACCAGCACCTCGTGGGTGAGGGGCTGATCCTTGGGGCCCGTGGTTCGACCTCGCTCCGCCGGCAGATTCCCCCCGTTGACGTAGAGTTGAACCTTCTCCCCTTCAGAAGAGGTCTCCAAAGAGAGGACGGGGAAGATCTCGCTCCCAAAACGAGGTGCCAAGTGTTCCAAGGTGGCCAAGTATTTATACATGATGTCCTGGGCTGTGAGTTTGCCCTTGCTGACCGTGTGTTGCTGGAAACGTCTGACGAACTTCTTGAAGACGTTTTTCATCCGAAATTTGGTCACCGAGTTGTTCTGCTGGATCTGATGGTGGAAGGAACGTGGGAGGCAATCCTTGAAGCTGTTGAAAGGAAGAAGGAACCACCCCTCAGGGGATATGAGCAGTTGGAGGAGTCACCAAGGTCTCTTAGCTATGAAACAGGCCTCAGATTTTTCCCTCCCCGTCCTCCACGCCGGGAGAACGGGTGGAAAAAACCCCAGAAGGAAGCAGAAAACAGCAGAGTGGAAAGTTTCTGGTTGGGAGGCAGCAAAGTTGAGCTCCCACCTGTATTTTCTGGCCACCTCCTCCAGGGAAAGACCTTTTTGGATGGCAATGTGGGAAAGGTGGAGCACGGCCATGCCCAAGCTTTCGTTCTTGAACCTCTGGATCTCTTGCTCGGCGTGGAGATCCTTCAAAGAGGCCACGTCGTTGATGAAGTCAAACTTCCCCTGAGGAAATCAAGAACCCAGAGCTGATTTTTGGAGTGGTTTTAGGCTTTTTTTAAACCTCCCTCAGCTCAGTCCTCACCCTCCCCCTAACCAAAAACCTCCCCGAGGTCCAACCTCCAGCAGCGTTTTGTCCTCGCAGCCGAGACCTCGCCCACAAACCACCAGATTTTGAGCAGATCTTGGCTGGAGGGTGGAAATCACTCAGATTTACACCCTGCCCACCCCCTCCTGAGTTGTTAGAGGGGTGGGTTACCTGCTCGAAGAGGTACTCGAAGGAAGATCTGTCCAGCAAAGCTCCTCCTGGCAGCTTCTCCTCGGAGTCGCTGGGTCGGGGGGCGTTGCGGTAAACGGCCGGTTCCTTCTCGTTCATCCCGTGCCAGTTCCTAAAGTAATACCTGCAAAAAGGGGAGGAAGAGGAAGAGGAGGAGGAGGAGGAGGAGGAGGGTGAAGCTCGCAGGAAGGGTTAAGAGGGTTGGGAGGTTGTCAGAAGATGCCTTGGGTTCGTCTCGAAGCCAAACTCCAGGCTCAGCGCCTGCCCTGGAGCTGCTCGAGGGTTTTATTTCCATCCCTTTTGTCTCCAGGAGCCACTGGAGGGGCTGTGGAGACATCTGCCCTGCCTCAGCATCACATTTTGGGCTCAGAAAAGGGGATTTTGGGGCTGTTTTGAAGAGCTCAGCTTCCTGAAGACGTGAGAAGGGGCCACAAACTCAAAAAAAACCCAACCCCAGTACGGGCAACGACTCCGAAGCCACGAGGTGAAGAGGAAGCAACTTCTTCCTGCCCCCAAAACGAGTTCCTCTCAGCTCTTTTCCACCACACAGCACAAAAAACAGGGCCCTCATTAGCAGAGCTTTGTTAAAAGGCTCTTAATTAACTCTGGCTGCAATTGAGCCCAGCCTCCAAACGCCTCTTCAGCTCCGGTGCCGCTTCCCAGCCCCATTTTCCCCCCTCCAAAGCCCAAAATCTCTAAAAAAACAGGGGAATGTTGCCTCAAATGTGGATCCAGGGGATTCACAGGAAACATTAAGAAGCCAAAAAGAGGCAGGGGAGGAATATTTGGGAACAGGGAAGTGAATTTTGCCCAGGTCAGGGTTCCAAACATCATCTCCTTCCTCGTTTAAATCCTCCCGAGCTGAAGCCCGGCCCTGCTGGAGTTTCCTCAGCTCCTAAAAACCTCCTCAGGGCAAATTTAGAAACAGGGAACCCAAAAATAGGCCCAAAAAAAGTGGATTTTGGAGCAGTTCTTCCCAGCACCAAGGGGCTCAGCTCTGAATCCCAAGGGGATGGAAAGGGAAGGATCCGGCCTCACCTCATGCGGAAGAGGAGGTGGAGGTTGGTGTCTTTGGTGATGTGGAAAAGGTGGTTGGGGGGCAACCAGACCCTGGCCTGGGGGTCGTAGAGGGCGAAGAGGCTGTAGCACAGAGGTGTGATACCTGTGGAGGAAGCACAAGCCACGTGAGGTAAGATTTGGAGCTGAAAAGGGGGGAAAAAAACAGCATTTTTTTCACACCGTTTCTTCCCCC
>NW_008597051.1:0-1371 GCF_000691845.1 Merops nubicus | reverse complement strand
CTTAGTCCTGGAACGTTTCACATCTGGGCTTACAGTTGTTTACCACAATTACAAAATATTCTGTGCATGGTCCAGAGACATTTTACCTTATCTCTTCATACAAAGTGCCTTAAAGAGTGGGTTTCATCCTTGGACAGCTTGATATTGTTAAGTTTGATCTTTGACTGTACATGCTGTAACTAAGTCCCTTATCTGGATTAATAGAGCATGGATTAATAGATCAGAATCCTTATCACTGTACTGTTAGTTCTTAAAGCAGTCGTAGATTTCAGTGGTATCAGCTGGGTCAAAAGAATCACTAAATGTCTTTCTTGCAAAGCTAGTTGTAATAGTTTGGGTTTTCTTTCAAAAATACAAACCAGCCCACAGATGACATAGAAAGGGGATATTGTGATATTTCTCCAAACTGATGGAAAGAACTTACTTTGCTTTACCAAGTCTATTATATGTTCTTCCTCAAGTCAAAGAGGGTTCCTTCAAATGCTGAATAAATTGCATTAGTGATGGCACATCTTATACCCAGTCAGGATTATGGAGGTGACAGGCAAGAACAGAACAATATTGAAGATTAGTTCTTCTTTGTCTTGAACTTCTTTCCCAGTCCCTAATCATCCTCACCAAGTTCAATAAAGAGATAAAAGGAATTCCTACAGAATATAAATTTGAGCCCCATGGGTCTGAATGGCTCAGGTACAATCTGTCACATGATGTTTATTGGCTTCTGGTTATGAGTTTCTGATGAGTGATTATATTTCTATTTTCAGGGCAAGTTATTTTGTCTTTATATCTGCTCTGAAGTATTATGATGTCAGGTGTATGGGCTCTGTGGAAACTATAATTCCACTTTTGCTAAATTTTGCACCATAAATTGTTTATTTTCTTTCATTCCCTTTGTACTAGTCTAGTGTACTGGAACTCTTCTTTCTAAACTCTTGTTCTTGAAGAGGAACTCAAAGCAAACAGAGACTTCCTTATTGCTGCTGGCTGCTCTTAGCTCTTAACAGCTGTCATAGTGTGCCCGTGTGAATCTCTGATGTATGTACATTTACGTGTGACAACACAATAACAGTTGTCACACAACACTATCTACCTGTAGATAAAATCAAAATAAACACTTTATTTTTATAAATGCCCATGAACCATTATCTTTGATATATATATCACCTTCAAGGAGTGTATTGTGTCAGCCATCAATCTCCACTTTCTAATTGCATGTAAACGTAGGGCTTCCTTAGGGCTTACAGTGAAGCAGTGATAGACCTTCCTCAGCCTTATCATAAAACAAAGAAACAAAACACCCCCAAATCATCCTAATGAAATCATAATAGAACCCATCTGTAAATCACTGTACTTTTCTTCTACCATAAGCAC
>NW_008597050.1:36559-74884 GCF_000691845.1 Merops nubicus | reverse complement strand
TTTGTTGTTGTTTCCCCAGATCTCTGTGCAATATATTCCGATTTTTTTTCTTGTCATTAAGCCAGTGCCTCGGAGATGATGATGTAGTCCCTATGTGGGCCGCAGAAAGCACTTCGAGCCGTGCTGGAGTCGTGCTGGGTGGCTCTGATAGCAGAGCTAATGGGAGCGAATGGGATGCAACGAACTGTTCTAATGACACCAGCCAGGGAAGAGACAACAGTAAGAATAAATAAATGTTAACTATTTTCCTCTTCCAGACATTTGCATCTATTGCCATTAAGTTCATTTAAATAAGAGAGAGAGCGAGAGAGAAGGGGAAACTTACTACTACTCTTAATAATGAGTGTCTAAAAATAAATTAGGATGCTGGGATGCACTTAAGGCATTTTAAAAATAAGTCTGATTTTTCCCCCCTTTCCTCTTTTTTTTTTTTTTTTTTAAATGTTGGAGGGTTTTAATTTGGGCCGAGTAATTTTGGTGCAAACGCTTGGGCGCCTTTCGTTGGGAAATTGGGAGGAATGCAAACAAGATTTCACTTCATTAAACAGGGGCAAACAGTAGAGAAATTGCACTTACTTATGGAAATGACTTTTAAACATGAACAGCATTTACTTGCATTGCCTTGTGCTAAATTTTTTTTTTTTTTTTAAAAGATTATACATGTGAATAATTCACTGCGGGCCAATTAGATGATGACTTCATTTTTAACCTCTCTTCCTTGCCATCTTGCTGGCTGTCCTTTTCATTGCAATTTCCATCCTCTTCCTTCCCTTCAATAAATTAATAAAGATCAAATAATCCCTCTCCCTGTGGTGCCAAGAACTAGTTTCTTGGCAAGGGTGTGAGGGGAGAAATCAGAGGATCACTGTATCTGCTGAACTGCCCTGTGGTGAAGCCAGAATAACTCCATAGGATTTCTATGAGAGCTGCACCCATGTCTTTGGGAAAAAGCAATTGGATGAATGCAAAAAGAGCAGGATTTTTTTTTGGAGAGTGGAAAAAAAAAATAAATTCCATATTCTCTGCATGCAGAATCAGGTGTTGGAGAGAGGCTGAGCAAGTCGGATTCACCTTGTGAGGCTCCATTGATGCTGAGAGGATCACACCAGTGTGAGTTTGTGTCACTGGGCTAAAAACTGCACTCAGAGAGGCAGCTCCAGTGCCATTACTGTGTAGAGACCTCTGAGTGATGCCCTGCAACCCTTCAGCAGCCCTGAGACCAGATGCAGGCAGCAAAGATGTGGGACCACTGCTTGAAGCAGGGGAGGCTGGGCTGGGAAATGAGAGGGAGCCAGAGCAGGGTGATGCTAACTTTTGCCAGAGCCCTGTGGTAAGTGCACTTTACAGCAAGCAGCTAGAGAGAGAGTTCTCTCTCACTTTTTTTCCCCCATCTAACAGAAGTTAGACATTTTTGCTGTCATTAACCCATGTGCCAGTGTTTTTCCCAGCTCAATGTGGGAGACAGGCTGTGGTATTTCATGCCAGCAGAATCTGCCAAAACTTTCCGGGTGCTGGGAGGAAGGAGCTCCAAAAGAGATTAGCTCCCTCTGGACCCCACTTTGCTCTTTCTGCATTTCATCAGATGCCTGACAGGTTAAAATGGGCACTGGAAGACTCTGTCCATGCAAATCCCAGTCATGCTTACAGAAAGACAATACTTATCCTCAAAATAGTTTTTTCCAAGTGTGTAACTCCTGGAGTTCTTTGCAGTAATTGTAGTATGTAACACAGATCCTAAAAGCCTCTAAAAACATAATAGCAAAATATATAATTAACTTATTGTAAAAGTTCAGCTGATCAACTTGTTTAGTTTCTTATGTGATATTTACCTGTGTTTCCTGTCTAGCTTTGAGGTCTCATTCCTACCTAGACCCACTCCACATCAAATGTGACTGCTATCCTTTCATCTGCCCTAAAAGGAAGGGGAAGCTTTGGTGTCTTCCCAGTGCAACTCCCTGCCCTCTGGCACTGCCAGGACAAAGGTAAATGGGAACATCTTCCCTCCTGGCATTGCCTTCAGCACACCTTTTTTCTTTGCTAAGCAAGAGGTTTCCCCACTGTTGCCAGTGAAGTGACACTGCAGAAGAGTCACTGCTGGTGGGGTCTGTGCCAGCCCCGTGGGGTGTCTGTCCTGTCTTCTCCCTACAGGAGGGGAAACAGAGGCACAGAAGCGGGTAGGACACCCATTATCTCCCATATGCCATGGCCAAGCACAAGCAGCAATGGGAAAGCTGGGACCCTGGTCAGAAACAGGTCTATCAATAACCTCATTTCTTCATCAGCTCTCACTTAGAAGTTTATTTTAATGAAAAAGACAGTACCGTACCAGTTGCTCCAGTCTGTGGATAAACATTTCCTCTGGGCATTATATCAAGGGCACTAGAGATTTAGTCCCTTCTGGGAGTTGGGTGGCGAGGCCTTTGCACACATCATGGAATCTTCCTGGGAAACTCCTGTCCACATGGCTCTTAGATGTCTCAGGGACCTTCCTTCACCCCTGGCTCCGCTGTCTATGAAGCCTTCTCCATCTTCCTCCAGGAGCACTGTAGGAAGCACAGGAGCACTTCCTCCTCCTGCACTGTCCCAGCCTGCTCCTTCCAAACTGTTTCCCAGGATATTTCATGGTAATTTTGTCATTGTGTCCTTTCTCATCAGATCAGATTCCCAGCTTTTCTTTGCTTCGGTGTTTTTATGGCTCTTTGTTAGTGACAGTTTTAGTGGGGAGGAGGTGGCTGCAAGTGATGACCTGTGATTTCCAGGGAAGGGGAGAGCAAGGAAACTTCAAGCAGTGTGGCCGCCTGCTGGGAACAGTCCCTTTTAGAGCCCTTGTGTCAATTAGGACTTTCAGAGGCACTTCCCCACTCTATTTGTTTACCCTGGGGAAGCCCAGAATGTCCCCTCCAGGGTTCAAGCCAAGCAAATTCCCTCTTCCAGCAATGGCACAAAGGTCTTTCAACATTGACTTGGGAACTTTGCGTCACCCTTTTCTGAATCAAACTGCAGCATCGGGACCTGAGCCCCAGAAGACAGGTTGCCTAATGAAAAAGTTTTCACTTGCAGGTTCTGTTGGCTGCTTTGTTGTACCTGGCATCCTCCATCTGGGGCTGGAGTTGCAGAACACACAGACAGCAGTGAGCCCACATTACAGCAGTCACTGATGTGCCATGCTTTAGCTCTGCACTCGGTGCTCCTGGCTGTAGCATAGGGTGCAGGACATTTTCTAGCACCTCAGGCTGTTCCTGAAAGCCATTCCAAACAAATGCCAACATAGATCCTTTTATCTTGTCCACGGCTGGAGTTGTTCAGAGACATCCTCCTGAAAAAGTCTGTGGAGAGGTAATCTGAGAAACACGAGCATGTTGTGCGCTGAGCTCTCTATGCAGGAGAGGCACTTTAATCTGCTACACATCTCTTGAATTCAGGAATAGGACCCTCTAGGAACCTGTAGGCTGTTTGGCACCTTCATTGACCTCAGCAGGCTTAACACCAGGGACAAGTTCAGCTCCATGCACCCATTAACCTGATTCCCCAGAAGTACCTTTGGGGCCAAGGGCTGTATGAGGTGGGCATCCGCAGCAGTGGTGCATCAGCTGTGGTCCTTCACAGTGGGCACCCTTCTGCTAATCTGCTAGTGCAGCAACTGGTGTCAGGGGCTAGGAGAAGCTCCTGACCACCCTCATGTCCACAGGAGCAATGGGGGTTGTCTGCTGGCAAGGCAAGGCAAGTCAAGTTCACTGTTTTATGTGCAGTCCAGAAGCTTTGGGCCAAGGAGGACTTCAAAGGTTATTGATGTATCTGACTCTGGAATGAGCTTCATTCTTTTCTTCAGTCTCCTAATGACAGACATGGTCTCTGGACAGTGAATCAACAACCTGAGGCAGAGGTGAGAAAGTGCTGGACACCATCATTGACATTCCTGTTGACACCCTCCCTCCAAGGACTGCAGCCCCAGGGGCAGGAGAGCACAGGACTAAGCTCCCTGGACCAGGGCCAGAAAAGATGCTGGAATGAGGCCTCTCACCAGGATTTCTGTCTGCAGCTGCAGCATTTGAGAAGAAGATCCACCCTTGTTTTCTATATGGGCTCTACAGAGAAGTGGTGGTAGTGATGGGGTGCCAATGGTGCTGGAGAGTTGTCAGTTTTGCTGCCAAATGACATCATGGCACAAAAAGTAATGTATCAGCAGCATTCTTTAAGTGAATAACATTTCTTTTCCAAGCCAAGCAAATGTTACCCCTGAAGTTTGTTTCACCCCATCATTGGTGGAAGCCACGTTCTCAAACATAACATTTTCCACAATGAACTTCAAATGATTTTCTGTTTGGGCAGAGTAGGGACAGCCTCCTCTCACCAAAAGTTCTGTGACAGTACATTTTTTATAACAGGAAAACCCTTGCATTAAACAAAAAACCCCTTTTCTTTAGCTTTAACAATAATTTGAACTCTTGACAGGTAAGAAAAAAATTAATCTGGACATACTTTTTGGTTTATGATATTTAAAATCTAAATGCAGAGTATGTTTCTGGAAATTATCTTCTATTAGAAAAAAAACTGCAGTCTTGTCAGGCTGTGTAATAAAGCAGAAATATTTAGAGAATATAAAGAGAAATATATGGAGAATATAAAGAGGAAAAAAAGTCATTGCTTCTGGAAGAGTTTCGGAAGCAAACATGGCTAGTGTAAATTGACTGAGAACTGTAGAAATCCTCTGCCTTTCATTTCTCAAATTAGAGCAGGGAGACTTCTGGTATTAGTGACTCTTTGCCTGATAGAAATGATGGAACCATGTTAGTACTGTGCCCTCATAATGCGTACCAACTCACATCAGAAGAGCATACAGACTTTTGAAAACACATCTTCTCTTTCTTCTCCTCCTACCAAAAGCTAGATCCATTTCTTTATCTGCTTTGCACGAGTGTGAGGACACCAAGATACTGAGATGGAAGCGATCTTGCTCAAGGTCACACTGCATAAATTATCATGGCAAAAGTCACTCATCTGTTGCTGTGAGTAGTCCAGCAAAGGAAAATGTGTCCCAGCATGATATCTTCTACTACAATCACTGCATTGTCTTTCAGATCCACTCTGTGATTATCAAATCCTCTTGCCATCTCTGAGAAGCAAAAGCAATGGAGAAAGAGGCTGGTCCAAATGAACTTCTGATGCCACAGTCACTGAGGTCTTTGCAAAATGAGGAACTTGAGGGGTTACTGGCTGTAGATGCCCCAGGTCTCTGAGAAGGTATTCCAAATTGTGGCACATCCATCTTGTGGTGATTTTTCCCTGATCTTGGGGTCACATACAAGGAAACAAGTAAGCAGTGGGAAAGACAAGGGGAAAAGAACAGCTATTCTCCAGGGACCCTGGCAGGAGGAATAGGGATGTGGGGGTCCCTGGGGTGGCCATGGAGCAAAAAACCCAACCCTCCTTTCCTGCATTTTCCACTCTGTGGGTCCTGGTCCCCTTTTCCCTCCCCCTCCCCCAGCTCGCCTAGTAATTCAGGAAGAAGAGGCCAAGGAGAGTAATATCGTACTGGAGATAGGACTGGAAGGGCAGTAATTTAGAATCAGAGGTTTATAGTATTATTGCCTGCAAAGCCATTCATGGGAAATGATTCCCCCCATCCCCATTCCCCCCTCCTCTCCCCACCCCGCTCTCCTTGCTCTGCAATAACAATAACAGAAATGCCTTCAGGAAGCTTTTCCACTCAAAATGCAGGCAAAGGAACGCTTTTCTCCACCACCTCTCTTTTCCTGCACTCACTTGTCCCCCCTGCCTCCAAGCCTAAGCGTTGCTCCCTCCCTTCTCCCTCCCCCCCACCACAGGATAAAAAAAATAAAAATAATAATAGGGGTAATAAGAGAGGAGGTAATGGAACGTTCTCCAACTGGGCACATGTCAGAAGCCATTATATGTGGTGCAGATTTGCATAATTCAAGAAGCATCAAATTAAATTTGCATAATTCCTTTGATTACACTTGTTATTAAATGTAAGTGACATTGATTTACAAAATGGCCCAATATAAGGTTAATAGCAAATGTCACCTTCCAGCAGGGTGAATAGGGTGCGTGTGTGGTGGTGGTGGTGATGGAGGAGGGGGAGAGGGGGGCCTGGGAAGGAAGGCAAGCAGACAATTGATTTCTGCTCCTCTCTCTTCCTTAAAGGGCTCAAGTCTCCTTTGCAGAGAAGCCCTGGGCTCTCCGAGGGCTGCGTTTGGCTTCCATGTGGACGCAGTGTCGTTAGGAGTGCCGTGACTCTGCTGCCTCCTGCACTGAGGCACAGCATGGCCACCAAGCCAGCTCCTGAGGGGAGCCGAGCAGGGTGGGAAGAGAGGGCAAAGCCATAAAGCTGCTCTTCAAGGCCCAGGCGTGCTTGGTGGGCAGGGAAAGCAGTTTGGAAGATATCTTTGTAGAAAGCTCTCACCGAGGCAAGTTTTTTAAAATCATGTGTGAGCTGGACCTGGGCTGGGACTCATTGGCAGGAGACCTCATACATCTGCCAGGGAAGCACTGAGGGGGAGTGAGAGTGATGCTAGAAGCTGTACTTGAGATGCCAAACTCCAATGGCAGGGGTTACAAACTAAAAACACGTCTGTGATTATGGCAAGACCTATAAGGTACTTAGAGATCTGCAGCCAGAAACGAAAGACGCTGCGAAGTGCAGAGCCAGTGGTGATAGAAGCCCAACACCACTGTCCCCTTCCTCAGCCTGGTATAACAGCACCTGGGATCAAACACTGCCACGTACCCTGGGGGTTGTGACAAGAGTAATACGTCCGTTTTGCTAAGAGAGACCTCAGACCATCCTGTGCACTCGCCTTGTGAGGAGATCCTCTCTCTTCTTGCCTCTCTTCATTCTGTATTTTTTCTCCAGACACGTGATTTCATGCAGCGAAACTGACTGGTAAGTTGTGCAGTAAGTTATAGTGATAAAGTTATAGATGTACCAGAACGGCATGAATAGCAGACTGTTCTATTTGCAGGCAGTTTCAAATATGCACACACCTGGCTTTTGCTGAAAATTTTTCTTTCTTTTTTTTTTTTTTAAATAAAGGAGGTAGGGAACCCACAGCAACCCGTTTGATTAAATTAAATGTCTTGTTCAAGGTGAAAAAGGATGCTTCTTTTGGTGACTGAGCTCTGTAAACATTGTTTAATAGCATCCAAAAAAAATCAGAACTGTGTCACTCTGAACCAACTGTCAGAAGGGTTTTTCAGAATGTCTCAAAAGAAAAGGCTCCCATTTTTCTGCAATATTTTTTCCTAGGGCTTGTGTTTTCTTATGTCGAGGAACAGCAGCTGCTGTTAATGCCATGATTTCACAGGATGCACCAGCCAGCTCAGATGTAAAGTTTCCTACAAAAAAGTGTCCCAAGGAAAAATACCTTTTAGGTGATGTCCATGTCTCCAGGAAAGAGCTGAAGACTAGCAGAGGGTGGGGAAAATGCCAAACAACAATGGGCTTGGTCATCTGCAAGAGGAGAAGTGATGATAAAGCTAATGTTAGTGATAGAGAATTTGGAGCACCTACTGACTTTGCTGGTACTTCAGCTTTGACAACCTCAGAGGAACATTGCTTGTATACAGAAAAAAAGGGGGAAAATGACAATATATTAGAGCACATGGGCTGCACAGGAATGCTACACTTACTATTGGGATTGTTGGGATTCTTATGCACATCCTGGAATATACACTGATGATAGGCAGTGTTTGCAGCAGGAAGGGTCCAGGTAGAGGCTCTTTATCCATTTGCAGCTGATTTTCACATTCTGCTAATCAGACCTCTGAAGCTCTAGAAATCCATGCCCAAGATGTAATCGGTGCCCCCATGTTTCAGATCTCAACATAATAATGTGAAGCCAAGTCTAATAATCTAGATGATCATCTAGTGAATGAAAGACATGAAATGTATTTTACAGACTTTTGGGCAGTCTAAAAGGAAGTTGCTTTATGAACACTTCTAATGCCCTCAAATTCCATCAAAGAATTTGCCATATTCTAGGCATCCAATGCTTGCTCGACAGCAGAATTAGTTGTGACCTTCCTGAATGCACATAATAATGTGAAGCCAAGTCTAATAATCTAGATGATCATCTAGTGAATGAAAGACATGAAATGTATTTTACAGGCTTTTGGGCAGTCTAAAAGGAAGTTGCTTTATGAACACTTCTAATGCCCTGCATCCATCAAAGAATTTGCCATATTCCAGGCATTCAATGCTTGCTCCACAGCAGAATTAGTTGTGACCTGAATGCAAACTGTTAAAGGTGCCAGCAATTTGGGGTGCCCAACTTTGGGCAGTTGAAGAAAATGTCTTTTTGAGGTAGGCACATTTGTAGTGGCTAATGGCTCAGGCCCAGGTTTCATTCCTGTTGTAAGAATGAGGAAAGAAGATGATGCGGTAGATGGACATGGAAGGGTGGAAGGGTGGATGGAATATACAGGTCCATTGTGCACCCTGGATTCCCTGGAAGTGCACAGGAGGTGTCTCTATGCGATGCCAAGGGATTGCTTGTTACTTTGAATATTTGTGTCTTTTGAGCAGGTGTTGTGCTTCCCTCTGCAGAGCAGCGTTCCCCCGCGGCCTGATGACAGGCCCCTTAATGCAGAAACCGCAAGTTGTATTCCCAGCCCTGTCAATCCAGCACTCTCTGCTGCATCCCTCCCACACCCCTGTGCATCTTGGCTGGTTAGCCTCCAAACTCTTCGCAGCGCGGCTCATCCCTCCGTGTGCCCTGGCTTGACACAGTGGTTCCCAAGTGCATGCCTCTTGCCTCCCTGCCGGGGCTGCCAGGGGCCAGAGGAGGAGTGGAAATATGCCCAGACTGGTTACATCAACTCTTAATGCCTTAGCTGAAAACCAGCTGCTGGCGACTCAGTTTTGCATGGCATTGGGAAGGGTTTTTCTCTGCAACAGCTCTGGTTTGGCATGCAGGGTCCGTTACGCTCCCTGGCCATCATGCCCCCTCCAACATGGTGATGCTAGCTTGAATGTGGAGAGCGAGAGGTTTGTTTTAAACACGGATTAAGGGGCTGTGATATTTGCCAGTAGCTTTGGAGGTGCAAAGGATCCCAGCCCAGGTGTGGCTGGTGCTCACATGCTCAGTCTCATCCTGAGGTATTTTCATGCCAGCAAAAGCTGTAACTCTCCCAGGTCAAAGTTGGCATGGGCAGAGGCAGTTAGCCCTGGCAGCTGCTCCTGTGCTTTGCCAGGGGAGAGGGTCATTTCTTTTCCCTTCCTCTTGCTACTTTGGCAGCTGCTGGGCTGGTCCAGGGCTTCCCTCGCCACGGTGAAGGTGGGGAGCCGAGCTGGAGCCCCTGAAAACCAGCAGCAGGCAATCAGGCAGTGGAGAGAGAGAGACTCTTATTAAGGGTAACCCTGGCTCTGGCTGACAATTGCTGACATCGTCATATTTAGCACCCGCATGCAGCGAGCCTGAGAGACGCTCGCGCGCTGGGTGAGCCAACTGCAAATTAATCGTCAGTTCATTACTGCTCTGTGCCTTTCATCCTGACAGCAGCCTTTCAAACGTGGATATAATTGGAAGGGTCCATGTGGCAGGAATTTGGTGAGGGCTGGGAGGGGAAGCTGAGGTCTCTCCCTCTCGCTCCCCCTTTCCTTTCCTCTCTCTCCCTTTCTCAGGCTGAGTTATGGGAACAAACGGCAAGCTTAGGACAGGCTGACGAAGGAAATTAATTTCTCCTGCCCCAGTATCTCGCCCCTGCCACCTACACCCCTTGACATACATTGAGGTCTTCATACTGGGAGATCTGCTTGCATCTGGGAGGTTCCCTCGAGCTATAATTACCCTCAGCTTGCAAACAAAGTGTGCAGAGTAGCAGGGTCGCCTGTGAGAACTTGAATATGTGCATCATTGTTATTGCTGGTGGTGGGTATTACTGTTGTTGTTATTGCTGTGCTGCTGGGAGGCCCCATTGCTGCATTACACAGACAGAGTGGAAAGTGAATCTGCAGCCAGGGATTGTTTTACAGGCAAGGGCCAAGGCTGAGGAGTTGAGTTTGAGGTGTAGGTGGGACAGAAATGACTCCTAACATCCTTGGAAACTCATTCTCTTAAAAAAGAAATGAGCTCTTGGTTTTTATTTGTCACAGCATGGCATGGGGCCATGTTCTGTGCCTCAGTTTCTCTGCTGTTCAGGGTGATGGAAATATGCTCATCCTTTTTGTGAGAACAGCCACCCCCGGAACACCACAGAGCAGAGCTAGAGTCTCCTCTGTCTCCAGAGCGTATGGCAGGAGGAGGATGCTCTAACATGGCCATGGAAAATGAAATCTCTCCAGGGCTGGACATGTAGGGTGCTGGAATTTTGCAGGCAAGTGATAGAGCTGGCTAGGGGTGACCAGGGAAATGGGCTTTTTACAGAAACCTCTTTGGAGGGAAATGCCTTGAAGCACTTCTCAGAAATGGTTTTCCTCCTTTTTTTCAATTTCTACTACTTGATGTGCAGGCATCTTCCCAGTGACCTCTCTTGTGTGCCCACCATCTCCAAGCTTCCTCTGCGTGTGGGTCCAGCTCTGCCCTGGAGGATGCAGCAGCTGAGGGACTACGAAGGTGACCTAGTCACAGACTGGGAGAGAAGTCTGGGGGTCCGTGCTGACCATATGCCTGCTGGAAAGGACCTGGGAAGGGTGAAGCACATCCCAAGACCTATTTCGTGGCTTCCTGAGTTGTGTTAATTTGCTTCCACCCATGGTCTAAAGGACGAGATCGTGGTGCTTCTCCGTGAGACAGAGGGAGTCATGCCATGGGGACTCTGGCCCCCCTTTGTCATGCCCCTTCCTGTTCCTCCCATGCAAAAGTTATTGTCGTATTCGGTGGAGTCTCAGGTAGGCAGATGAATGGGAAATGTTCCTCTCCATTACTAGCTGCACTTGACTGGAGTCTCATTACATTACGATGGCGCTTTAGCAGGCGAATGGGCCTTGCGTCTGGGTTCCCAGCACCCCTCATACCTCCCTGATAACGTAAATTACCCTCCGCCTCATTGCCTCAAATGATCAAACATCAAATTGCTAGTAAAAAAAAAAAAAAAAGAAAAAAAAAAAAGAGGAAAAAAGAGAAAGAAAAAGAGAGAGAGGAGGGAAAGGAGAAAAGCTGAACAGAACTATGGGTTGAATCTAGATGGTTTGTCAGCAACAAGAGACGAGTCAATGGCTCTTAAACACTTGCTAAAGATGAATCCATTGAAGGCTTTGAGCACGGTAATTTCGCTGACATTAAAGTACACCTGTGAAACCCAAACAATGCTTTATAACTCCAAATTACACCAGTCAAGATCTGCTACTTTAGAGTACTACTTATTTCTTTTTGTCCAGGGAGGGGGAACCCACAAGTAACCCTGTGTTTCTCCATCAACAGACTCCAGCAATGCTGAGAGAGAAAGAGGCGGAGACGTGCACCGGGTACAGATTTGTTCTTGATTTTGTGTTTGAACAATGTTCCAAATCCTCTGCCCTGCCTTTATCCCCCGCTTCCTGCCCCTTGACAAATTTTCCAAGCCAGAAGAATGGCTCCAGGATGAACAAAACAAGGAGAAAAAGAGAGGGAGAGGCATCAGGAGGGGAGGGAACCGAGCAGGTACGCACAGGGCTGGTTGACTCCGCGCAGAAAAATATGGATCTCGGCAGGGTAACGAGGCGCAGTGGAAAGAGGAGGCTATATGTCTTTTCTCAGTATTTAAACGTGTGCTTAATATGGCGCTCAGTGGAATGGTTAATCTGCTAATGCTGGTAGTGTTTGCTGTAGTACTCAGAGAAATGTTTACTGCAGTATTTCATGGGGATTGTGTTCTGGATGGCACAAAAGGAGGAATCGCTCTAGCGTACCGGGAAAATGTTCATTGCAAAATATACTGGAATATTAAGAGGTTTATTTAGTGGCATACTTAGTATAATATGAAAAGAGTTAAGTACAGAGTGTTTTATTAATATTTTTGGGGTGTGGATGAATTTCAGTGCTCAGGAAGGTTATGGAGAAGCAATTGCAGGAAAGGCTGGTTTTATTCATAGATTTATAGATCTTAAGACCATAAAGGTCTCTTTGATCAGCTAATCTGACCTTCCGTATAACACAGGTATATACAGTGTGGACATACCTCCTGATTCAGCAAAGCACTTTAAGCACTTGCTTAAATTTAAGTATTTGCGTTGCCCCATGGAAGGCAGAGAAAATAACCCTATTGAATCAGTGGGACTATTCATGCCCTTAATGGGAAGTGGATGTTTAGGCATTTGCTGAATTGGGACCACAAGAAGATAATGCAGCTAAATGAGTAATTCATAGCCACTCATTTATTCAACTGCTTTTGCCTTCTTTTCTGCTTGTGGATTGCTCTGGAGCCAAACGCCATTTCCTGCAATGTATTCATTGTTTGAAGTCATTCACTGAATAATTTCAGTGAAAACTCTTTCTTGATAGCTTGCTCATAAACAGTTCATTGTGAATATGGGAATATATGCACATATATTTTAAGGATTTGTGAGTGTGTGCGTGCTTGTGTGTGTTTGCATCGAATAGGTGAACGCACACGTGTGTACACACACAAACACAGGGTTAGGATCTTCAGCTACAATAAAACACTGTTTGCTGATGCTGGTGAGGTTACGCTGATTCTGACCAGCTCTCTCACAACCTCACTTCCCAGTTTCAAGTTGCCTTTGTTTTGAGTAGACTCATAACGTTTCTGACCCCTGACTGCTTGCAGTGAATCTTGAGGTCCAGTTTCCAGTGCAAATATTTACCCAGGGTTGTTTTTTTTTCAAATGTGCTGTTGTTACTTTTCTCCTCTGTACATTCATTACATACTGGTTTGCAACACATCCCTCACCTTAAAGTGATCTACTGGGAATTTTGCAGAAAGTGAAATGGAAGAAGGTACAAAATTAGTTGGAGTGAACTCGGCAAATTATCATTGGTCTTGGTGTACCTGGGCCAGGACCTCCATTCCCTCTATTTCCTCAAGTGGTCATGAATAATTTCTGATTTATTTTGAACGCATTGCTTAGGGATTTTCCAAATCTGCCAGGGCGTATCTTCTTCAAACAAGTGTGTTTGCAAACTGCTTGTGGCATGGAATCGGTCAATTAAGTGACATGGCATTTTTTTTAAACAGGAACAAAATTGAAGAACAGGTATTATGAATGAGGCTGGAAGCTTTGCTGGTGGAATTGTGTTTGTGCAGTGGCCAGCTCCAATTCTCATGCAGACTTCACCGTACATTATGCATTACAACATGGGAAGAAGTTGTTTCTGGTGCAGGCTGCCAGAAATACATTTTTTTCTAAAAGTCACAGTGCTTTTTAGGATTCACTGACTTTTCCAGGAAATCAAAAGGATTGCTGTAATGTTTAGAAGTAGAGTATGAAGAACTGAACATGGTGTTTCCTGCATTTCATTTTATTTTTTTCCTTTACATTCCCCTCAGCACCAGAGAGGCCTGTGATGGAAGCTGAGCAGCATTAGGGCAGTTGATGTAAGCATGATTTTTGTGAGAGCTAAGCTGTGGCTTCGAGATTTTCAACCAATGATGCAGGGACATGGAGGCTGCTGCAGGGTCTGCGGAGCTGATCGGATCCTACGCGTTCTCCTCTTGGGCCCCCAGCAGCCATGGCATCTGAAATTGCTTCTGAATGTCCCTTTCATTGATTTTCTTTCATTTGTCTAACTGAAAATTAAGAGGGGTTTGGTTTTCCCTGGTTAAGCTAAGGTAGATTTTTTTCTAGATATTTCAGTAGAACAGAAGGCCACCGTCATTTTTCCTGTCTGAATGAGATGAGTTGTTTACAGATGACCACTGTCCTTTTTAGAAAAGCAGTTATGTTTCACAAAGCAAAGACAACTCAATGTGAAAAATCAATTATAATGATTCTTTTTCCAAAATAGAAAATGAAATATTTTGACTTTTCAGAATTACTTTTCCTTGTCTTTTTTTTTCCCCTTGCGGAGGATGATTGGCCAAATTCACCAAGAGCTAGCAAACAGCCCGAGTCAGCTAAAAGCACAATTTATTCTGCAGATAAACTTTATCCACTGAAGTAAAAAGAAAAACCCCAAGTCCTCATGCTGCTTTCCAAAAGGTTTGGTTGGTGATGCTGTATCTGAGAGATCTTTAAAACAGAGCGTACATCCTTCTGCCAATATTTGCATAGCATTCAAAACAACAGGGAGCATTTAGAGCTGTTTCATTGGGGGATAGGTTGCAAGCACAGGAGGCATGGTGTTTGACAGGACTGTGTATGGGCCCTGGCAGAGGTTTATTTACACTGTGGCTCAGTTATAGTCCAGCCTGCCTCTGTCAATCTAACTCTCTTTTTAATGGAGAGTTTACCACTTGTACATGCAAAGAGTCATTTAGGTGTTAGTTTTCTTTGCCAATACAGACTGTCCATTAGCTATCTTAATCCTCTGTCTGTCCTAACAAATGGAATTTAAAAAAAAAGGTTAAAAAGAAAAAAAGTCCTGTCTAAAATCCCGTCCTAGAGGAAAGAAATGCCCTTCCTTTTTTTTTTTTTCCAGATGAAAAAGACTTGCTTTACTCAAGTTTCCCCTTCTGAAATTTGATGTATTTGTCATTGAAAAAAAAAAACATGGGAATTACTTGCAGACAATTTGCAAAGAGAATAAAAACACTGACTTCTTTCAATGTTTTGCTTTCAGGAGATGTTTTGTGCTAAACTTTCAGCAGCTATGGGGATAAGTAGGACTGGTTTATTCTTATCCTACCCATCGACTCTCCAGCATTGTTTTGGATGAAATGCAAAATCAAATCCTGCAAGATGCGATCATTTAGGGTACTGTGGCATATTTTGAAACAGTAGGGCTGTTAGCCCCAGCATCTTGGCCAAATTCCAGACTGGATAATTACATTCTGCCGGCCTATATTCCAGCCTGTAGTTCAAATAAAAAAATAAATAAAAAAAATTAAAAAAAAGAGTTATCATTTCTCCTCCAAGAAGTCCTGCTGTGTGATGACTGATGCTTTTCTACCCCAGAAGTAGCTGCATTTCAGGAAACATTGCTTCCATGTTCCTACTTGGCTTGCCCGTTGGATAAAAACTGGTGAGTAGGTGCCCAGGCCAGCTCCTTTGTGGGAATAAAGCAGCAGAGCTGACCAGGATGGAGCTGTGGTGCTTTATGCTAACCCCTTCATTACTATACAGCCTTCTCTTTATAAAGCCCAGAGTCCTACATAAGGTCTAGACCCCCTGCAATTCACAGACCAGGTTCTTGTCTTTCTGGCAGCTGTGGGCTGGGGGTACTGGAAGGATGCATGGCAAGAGGAGAGGGCAGGCTGGCATCAGATGGGAAGAGGGAGGACTCACTGGCAGGCTTGACCCGTGCCTGTAATTTGTAAAGAGCATTTTTACACCAGATCAATGCTTCCCTCAGCATTTTAATGCACCCCATTGGTGTCCTTAAACTCTAATGATGCAGTCTGTGAGAAGCTGCCATTTATTACCCACAGATGGGGTGATAATTATTGACAAGATTGTAACTAATAATTAAACCCATTTGCTCCTTGAAACAAGTTGGTGTGAATTATTTGCAGAGAGTTCTTTAGGAGGCCTGTGGTCACTACTGCCACGTGGTGATGCTGCCCAGGAGCGGGCCCACTGCCAGGAATGAAGGAAGGCTGCTCATGAAAACTGGACTGTTCTAACTCATGGTAGGAATCCTTCCTCTGCAGGTCAGTGTGGGGTTGGTGCTTCTGGTGATGTTACTAAGAGGTGTGTGAGCACCACTGTGCTCCCACCCAGTCCCCAGGGCTGTGCCTTCTGAGCCCTAGTTCTTTTCAGGGCTAAGGCTGGGGACTAGTGCTGGGTCTGCACAAGGGGTTTAGGTCAAACATGGAGCCACAGATGGAAAAATCTTTCCACAAGAATTTTCCTAATGGTTTGCCCTTCTTTCCCTTAGTATCTTAGGTCTGCCTCTTCTGCAAGTGGAAGGTGATAGTCACACGTTCCCTGTTGATAGGTTTATTATTCCTTAGGTCAAAATCCTATTCCCATCCCAGAGCACGATGATGGGAGGAAAGGGGGAAGGGTCATTTCTCTGTGCTTTTGCTTCTTTGGGGAGCAGAGAGATCTCGACAAAAGGACTATTTAACACTCTGTAGTATGATGTAGCTCTCATGATGCTGAGGACCAAAACATCAGCTGCTGCCCAGCGTTCACGGTGCGGTGATGGGTGCGTGCAAAGGAGCGAGCCTCTAACACTGGGGGCTAGGATGGGAGTGTGCCAGGGGACAAGCTCTGCTCTGCTCACTGTTGCCATGGGGCACTGGGCAGAGGAGAATGTGCCTCTGTGCAGCTGGGCACGGTGGAGGTGGGGAGCCAGGACAGCTTGTGCTGGCTGGCCTGGAGGCCGGTGGGGACGAGGCAAGGGAGAGCAGAGAGCAGCTCTTGCAGCACCACACTGTTCAGAAGGCAGCCTGGGGGAGCTGCCTTCCCTTGGTGTACGTTTAGAGGGAGGGTGTAAATCTAATCTCAGTGCCAGGGCCCATTAGCATTAGAGGGGAGTACTGTATGTGCATTCATTCCCCGCTCTCACCCCTGGATGACAGAGTACCCCCCTCTGTTGTCTGCTTTAGCACAGGGAAAAGGCTGCCCATTAATTCTCCAGCAGCAGTGGATAATGCCATCGTAAGTCTTAGGTGCCTATGAATTTTGTGAGCATTTTACAGTAATAAATACCCCACACTTGTGCATATAATTAGTTGTGTATCCCTCAGTCGCTCCACCTGCACTGTGATCTGTCTGTCCTCTTACAGAGGTGGGTCTGGTTCCTCCCCTTGCACTCCTGGTTTAGCACTGGTGTGGCTTGGCCCTGAGGCAGGAGCTCAGGATCTGGCGAAGAGATTTGTGTTAAGGGAAGGAGAGAGGTGATCATGGACTCGGGGATTTATTGTAATTGAAGTGGAAACCTGGGCTGAGAAGCTGGATGCAAAGCAACCAAATTGTCCCATATGAGTCTCGGTATATCTGTACTGTCAGTGTGATCTCACCCCCACCCTCACCATGTATACCAGGCTGTATAAAGAATGAGAAGATAGTGAAAATGCATATCCCTAAAAGTTTGTCTGCTTATTTCACTTTGTCTTCAGTATCTTGTGCCTTCCCTTCTTTAGTGAAAAAGACTACGGGAAGACTAATAGCCTCACATCTACACACTGTAGGATTTTATCCCCCTTTTGTAAAAACCCCACTAAAGCCTCACAGCAGCATTTGCTGTGGAAAGGTAAGCAATCACCCCACTGTCTCAAACATGTTGAAGCCTGGATTCAACAAGTGAAGAAAGTCAGGCTTTAGGGCTCTGAGTACTGGGTCAAAAAGACTGTGGCCACATGCCACAAATGCTGAGCTGATGTGAAACTGATCTGCTAATGCAGATCCTTTCAGGGAGTGCTGACAGGCTAACTTCTCCTGGCAGACTCAATGTGCATTTGGTAGTATTTGTCTCTTACTTTATACTTTAAAATATCGCCTGTCATCCCCCCTGTAGCTTGCAGAAACTGGAATAAAATTGAAGCTGGCACAAAAGCCGTGCAGTGTGCGCGCTGGCTAACTTGGTAAGATGTGATGCTGTGAGGATGCCTGACCCAGGTCAGGTCTGTGCAGCTGGCTGATCCCAAACTCTGCACATCTGGCAGCAGCATCCGCGGGAGTGTGGCTGAGGCTGGCCTTAGACCCATCAGAGGATGCTCACACCGTTAACTGTAACCATCCCGTTGAACACAGAGTGACTATTTACATGCTTAAAGTTAATCACAAGCATAAATCTCTGCAGGATCAAGGCTGCAGAGAAAACTATGAGAAGACACTGAAGAGGCATATGTCAAATGGGGCTGTGGTCGAGAGCTCACTGAGACTTAAACATAACATTTGAGAAAATGAGTCCATTTGTTTCAGAGGCATCCTGAACATTGGCATGTAGTAATTCCATAATGGATCCATTTAACCAGTCCTATAGCTGAAATACCCTTAACAAATATTTCCTTTAATAGCACTTAAAGAGGGAGTGCGGGGACAGAAATTTTAAAGCACAGATGCATTATTGCTGAGTCCCAGTTTTGAGGGCTTTCAAAGTACCAAGGTAATTTTTCTCCAAATTTGGCTCAATATTTAACAAATTGAGGGAGATCAGAAAGCAACCTGAGGTCAACATTTTTAACCCAAGTTGTTTGTTAAATTGTCCCAGCTCTGCAATAACAACCAGAACAAGCACGTGCTGTATTCAAAGGTAATTTAAACAATCCTTGGAAACTTTATAATAAAATCACTAATCTGGAGAGCAAGGCTGGAACAATGGAAACAAGGAAGAAACATTTCTGTGGGAGATGGGAAAAGCTTGCAGACCTGGGATCTGGAATCAGAAGAAAAGTCAGATTTCAACTTTAGCTGTAGTGATTAACTACCTTAACTCTAGTAATTGTTAATGAGCATTCAGCATGAGCCAGACCAAACTGACATTTGTACAGGAGCAAGATAGTTAGGTTAGATTCCACCCAAAGCAGCCCAGAAAAGGTGGATGTAAACCACATAGGGTAGTGTGGAAGCAGCAGTCATCAAAGTGTTTCTCAGCATTGTGGCAACCTGCGTGGTGGCTTCTGGAAAGTAAAAAAAAAACATGGGACTGCAACCTTTTGGATCGCCAGTGCTAAAGAGAGGTCTTCAGATGGAGTTGGGTGTCTGCTTTCATGGAAAGCAGGTCTTTGCAGTTCCCCTCTTGTCAGAGCAGTGAGTGTGAGCCTCTCGCCTTCCGGGATCTGAAAGGGAACACTGCCCCTCAGGTCAGTCCCACAGTCACTCCTCGTGGCTTAGCAGGGAGATGTAAATCGGGTTGTCCACATCACACCACCATTTGCAGATCACCAGCAAGGGCTCTCTAGGCCATCGGTGGCCCATGGCCCTGTTTCAGAGGCAACGTGCTATAATAATGTATCCCTAACCATGCTTTATACCAATAAGTAGGCTATAACCCTGTCAAGGTGTGCTGGTGACTCTATAAACCATGAGACCTGAATGGTCAATGGTCGAGTGGTTTAAAGCTGTCACCAGAATACTGAGATAGCCTTATAAGCCTTGTGCTGCATGGCTGGGGATACATTATTCACTATAATATATGGTAAGAAATACCTGTGCAGGGTCTGAAATGAACTGCTGTAGCCACTAGCCAGCATGGCTAGTGATCAGGTAAATCCCTCAGCATTTTCATGTGCAGTGGGAGGCAAAATGAGACGGACACCGGGTGAGGGGAACTTACCTTTTCTGTGTCAAAAAATTGGGGTTTGTGCAGGGGATGGAATGGGAGCAGAACTGAGCAGAGCTGAACCCCTCATCTGTGCTTCTTGCAGTAGGGCAGCACCCAGGGCTGGTGACCTCCAGAGCTGTGCAGCTCAAGGCTGCTTCCCCAGACCATTTTTCTGTTTTGTGGAGGACCCGGAAAGGACTTGGGCTGTCAGTTCAGAGCTGCTCAGGGAAGGCACATGGGGACCAGGGATTAAGCTCAGCCTGGAGGCAGAGGTGCATGGGCAGTGGCCTGGGATGTTGTGCAAAGGACAATGGTCTGGTCATTTGCCAGGTGCCTCTGCTTTCTGACTTAACTCCATATAGTGTCACAAGCACTACAGGGGAAGGTCTAAAACTGCCTGAGGTCAATTGCAAGCCAGTAGAGGATTCAGAAACAGGGTCCTGGGGGCACCCTATGGTAGAGAGGTGAGTTGCCCCATCCATGCCAAGTTTGTGTTGGGTAGCACCAAGAGGCAAAGGGATGGAGGTTATCTGTACACATATACATTCAGGCAGATGGTCCCTTGGCCAAGACCTGGGGCTCTGAGAGGATATCCAGCAATTCTGAATCATCTTGCCTCCAGCTATGCATGGCCAGGCTTGGTGCACACGTGTGGCTGCAGGGGTGAGCAAGGAGAAGGCAGAGAGGGGTACATCTGGATGAAATAGGGTGAAGGCATGCTCCAAATTAAAGGTCTGGCACATGAAGGGGGCAGCAAGGGCTTTGAAGAGGCTCTGGAGGGGTTTATGGCTAAGTCTCTGTCACCAACAACCTTTGCAAAGAAAAGATTTCCCCATCATGACAGCCTATGCTGCTCCAGCCACAGGAGACAAAGTCCCTGAGAGCATGTTTGTGTGAGTAGCCTTTGGGGGCGGGGCGGGGGGGTGGTGGTGTGTAGAAATAAAGAGGGCTTGAGGGATTTCATTAGGAGATGGGAGGGGAGGAAGGCAAGCCCTCCTACTGAACAATAGATGGAGCTAAAATTGCCTGAAGGGCTTGGCTGGCTTGTTTTATTTATTGTATATGCATATATACATTCATATATATTTGTATGTATGTGTGTGTGTGTTACCCCCCTCCCCCCCAGCCTTTATTGGTCTTTATCAGGGAAGGAGCCAGGGGAATCCTTTCCCACGCCAGGTGCATCCTTGCCCACTGTGGTGGCTGGGGGACGATGGTGCTGCCGGGGTGGACACGGGAAGGGCCCTGGGCTGCCTGGGATCAGTAGCTGGGAGACAGGGCCTGGGGTGGTGGAATCTGAGGAGCAGAGCATGGAGCTGGTCGCCCCCTCGGCTCACTTGTTCTGCTGAGAGCCCGCTGCTGGAGCAGGGGCCGTGGGGCACAGGGAGAACAGAGGGACGGGCTCTCAAGGTGACTGCCCCAGCACCCTTCTCTTCCCCATATGTCTGGCCCCCTCCCTTCACGCTGCGTCTCCTCTGCCCACTGTGCTCATGTCAAATGTTGGTTTCTCTTTTTATTAAAACCCTCGGAGCGGCCAGCGGGGCAACAGGCACCGGGAATTTGTGAAGGAGGAAGGAGGAGTAGCAAGTTTGTGTTTGTTGAGTGGAAGCTGTGTCCCCCTGTCCTCCCTCCCAGCCTCCCTCCTGGCTCCCTGTCTGGGCTGGACCAGAGCGGGCAGATCAGGTGTACAAGGCAGTGAGCTATGCTGCAATGAGGGGGACAGTTTCCTAGAAAAGTCTGCCCCATCCTGGTCACCCCATGCCAAAACCACAGCCCTCCGTGACACCCCTATCCCTGGAGGGGGAGGTGCTGCTTCTTACCACACCCCACCAAAGACCAAAACTCCCATCAAATAAAGGTTTCTGCTCTGACATCCACCTCACACATTTGCCCCACTGTGGAGGTGTGAGTAGGTCGATGGGGATGGCCTGTCAGACCAGGGAAGGGCTCTCTGTCTTCTGTCCAGCTCTTGGCAGGCCCCATAGTTTCTAGGTTTCCAATCTTATCTCTTTCAAGCCTGTGCTTTTCTGTGCTACCCAATATCATTTTTAAGCAAAATTTGCTTTGAAGAGCTACCACACCCCAGAAAATGCTTCCTCTGTTATCACCCACCCAGAAGTAGTACTAAACACATTAGAAAGTCTCTTCTCTAGTGATTTTTTTTATATTTGATGTCAGTGAAGATAAAACTAATGGTGTCAAGCAATGTAAGGAAGGGGAAGATTAAGCAAAATCTATCCCCTGCAAAAACAAAGCAATCAATATAACATTATCCTGCTGCAGTGGCTTTCAACTTGCTTTGATTTGTGGATCCCTAGAAAATCTCTCATGAAGGCTCAGCACCACCCCAGAAAATTCCCAAGCCCTGACCACTGGAGAATAATGGTGAAATCTGCAGACCACAGGTTGAAAAATACCATCCTACAGGATACCAGGTCAAATATAACTGAGACTAATTAAATAGGGAGCTTACTATTGTTATTGTAATACTCTAGACCTGTCTTACCTGGAGAATCCATTTTGCCAATGCCCGAGAAGCTCACACAGGAGCTTCATTGCACTGGTCCAGTCTTGTGAGTCTACTTGTTACAGCAAAGAAATATCCTCTATTCACCACACAGGAGAAATACAAGAGATTATAGATGGCTGGAAAATTTCTGTACACATATTTTAACCTTGCAGAAAAAAAAGGATTTTTGTTTTAAAGGTATCTTTTTTTTATTTTCCCATGTCTGATTTGAGTTAAAGATTTCTTCTGGAGAGAGGAGTGTCACCTGTTTTTAATGGGTCCTAGTACAAGAAAAATAGGAATAAGGAGGGATTTGTATTTAAGATACAAAATGTTTTATTTCTGTTAGCCATGTGCTGACACTGTCAGTGTAACACTCACGAGATGCTGAAAAATTCAAGGTGAGAAATTTAAACAACTACAAAACTTCTTCAGATTTCCTTTTCATTAAAAAAAAAAAAATGGAAATATAGCAGCACCTATTCTTGAAACTAGGACAGATAACTTTCAGAAATATTGCAAAAATTGTTGAAAAAGAAAAGCTGTGGTTTTGCCAAGTTGTTCTACAGATCTTTAGAGACACTGCTCCCTGAAATGACGAGTGGTTCATTCACCAACCCATCAGCTTGGGAAGTATGTGCAAGAGAAATTCATTTGTTTCCAGCTAATTGCACTTTCATTTCCTCCTTCTATCACTGCCAGGCTGTGCAGGCCAGGGTTTGGAGCAGAGCTTCCCAGGCTGTGCCTCATGTGCCACCCCCTGTATCCAAACCCCATCACAGTGGTCCCTAGCCCAGCTAGGAGGCACAGCCACTGCCTTGGCTTGTGATGTTCTTCTGGGGAAGAAAAAAAAATAAATATTTGGGACCCACAGGTTTGGACTGGCAATGAGTCCTGTTATGTTTTATTCCTGGCTTCTGTCATTGGCATGCTGTACAGTTGCAGTCAAACAAATGAACTTCTCTACATCTTAGTTACCCTTTCTGTAAAATGAAGGTAATAATATTTATCCAGCTGGGATGCTGCAAGGAGTAATTAATGTGTACAAATCACTTTGAATTCCTCTAACGAAGTGCAAATTGTATTAGTCCCCACAGAAACTGGTAATAGGTTTGTGCCTTCCTTCACTGAAGGTCTGACCTCAATCCCCTGGGGTAATCTTGAGGAAAAATTCTTCCTACTATTTGTATTACAGCAGCTTATAAGGATTCCTCCAAGGCCAGAATACCCATTGTGCTCAGGGCTCTATGTTCATACAGCAACATATACTCCACGCTCTAGAGACCTTATATTTAAACTGAGGAAAGCTGAGAGAAAAGAAGCATTAACCCTGTTTCAAAAGCAAACAGCCAAGGTGCAGAGAGGAAGCATCTTGCTGGTAGTAAGTCTATGAACTCATACAGTCTTCAGGAGACTGCTACCTCAGACTGACATCCCAGCAAGCTGAATTCTCACCTCTCTTGGCTAGACATCAATCTTTCCCATTTTGGTGAGTGACAGACCAGCTAGACAGCAGTGGATGGAGCTTGCTTCTTATGGGATGTGCAGAGAGAGCAGTGTTAGGGCAAGTCAAAGTTGACAGAGGGAGGACACACGGTGGCTTTGGGTAGAGTAAGTGACCACTGGTCCTGTTCTTCATCTCATGCTCTTTTGGAGACCTGGACACATTCTGTGTTCTGATTTTTAAATACTTTCAGGCATCTTACAGCTATGGGAAGAGAGAGAGCAAGTGAATCCAAGAAGGACTGGTTAAGTAGGTTTTGTAAATCTTCATACATAAATACGTGGGGAAATGGGGATGTATCTCCAACAGTTCTCCTAGCATTTGTCATGTTCTTTTTTTGGCTGATGAAACTTAATTTCTTGTTGCTGCATCCATACCTTGAGTACGTCAGTAAGTTATTTCCCCACCAATATACTGGATTTTTCATTTTTGTACTGATGAAATGGCCCAAAACTTGATTCCACTTTTTCCCTGGCATCAGAAACCAGATCAAATTGTGCTTTTCCTGAAGGAAAAATGGAGCAGGAAAAAAAAAAAGTTGTCACAAAACTCCCTGCCAATGGGGAATTAAATTAAGATCCCATTCACATTCTGTGTTTAGCTATAAATATTCAGCTTTTTCTGTGAAAAGCTGAATATTTCACAGGCACTGCTGATGTTTCATGGAGGAGAGAAGAGTTAGTCATTAGCCTCCTGGCCTGCTGGTCCTCAGGTGCTACTAAGCCTCTTCTAATGCCAGTACCCAAATGGGTAAAGAGACTTTCTGGGTAAAGATACCACTTCCTCTGCTCTCCCAAAGGGACCTCAGGCATTTGTCATATGGAGGTCCCACCAGCAAGGGGAATCCCTAATCCCCAGAGGCACCTCCTACTGGTTTCAGCACTCAGGAGGCAAACTAAGGAGGTATGACCCAACTCCTCTCACTGCCAATGGGATGAAAGGAAGGATAAACGTCGGCATGCTCAGACAGCTGGGGGAAGTGATGTTGAAGAAGACAACCAGAGAAGCCTCTGGTGATGTAAAACATTCCCACCCCCTGGATTTTACAGTACCATGCGAATGCACACCAGTAGAAGATCTCAGCCCCTAACACCATTAAGTCTTGGGCTCCTTTTGGGGTCAATCAGCTGTGTTGGAAAGGAGCCACCAGGAGGGAGGGTGCCTTTCCTTGGAAGATCCTTCCTGAGCAGCAGGCAGAAGCCAGGCAGGACTTCCCTTCCTCCTCTTCCCATCACCTGCCTGCTGTACACACCTCAGCGCCAGGGTTTCTCCTCCACTGGCTGACGCTTGGCTGGAGAACTGGGAGCTGCTTATAGACAGTAGCCAAAAAATGCCTTTTTGAACATAGCATGTGCAAGGATAGGAGGATGAGGGGAGGGGGGGGTGGGGAACAAGGAGAGGTTCAGACACAGCACTCCTTGGCAGTGATTTATAGACTGGGTCAGGCACAAATTGACTCGTATGCAAGAAATGTAAATGGAATCGAGACTTTTGATGGAGAAGCTCATTTTCAGACTTAAACGCTTTAGATTAAACACACTCACACACAAATGCTGGCGGGGAGGGTGTTTTATATAATTTACATTACAAATCAATTCATTATCCACAGAGGCAGGTTGCACTGATTTTCAAGGATCGGAGATTTGATGAAGAGGATTCATTTCAAGAAATAAACCTTTTAAATTAACCGCAAGATGAGGGAAATTTCTTTATTTAAAAAATGCACCAGCCCCTTCTTTGTTTCTTTTATTATTATTAATATTATTTTCCATACGGCTTTGGGTCATTAAGGAGGGTCCAGAAGTCACAGATTGCCTTTCTGAGGGAGGAGAGCTGAGAACTTCGAATGTCACACATTTTGTCTGGCTCCAAACCCTTCATTTATTGCAGCACAATTTGTTACCTGTGGTTGGCTCTGCACACCATTGTGCACTGTGTGCCAGGACTGATTTAGTGGGGAATGTCCTCTCCACCTTGAACTTGAGACAGGGAAAATCCATTGAGAAAGGCGACGGAAGAATCATGAAAGCAAGACTTTCAGCTGCCTCAGAAGGGAAATGCCCACTGAGCTTTGGGTGAAGTCCCCTCAAGCTTTGGCAGGATGTGGAATCGAGGAAACCCTAGTTATAACAAAGGCAGATGGCTCCGTGAGGGCACGTTTAAGATGCAGGAGTGAAGAAATGGAACAAAAGGAAACCCCAGAACCAACATGGGTCCTGACTTCCTATCCTGCCCTAGAGATGTGCAGATTGCAGTGGAAAATAGCCAGGGCTGGAGGCAAAGCAGGAGAAATGAAGATGATTGAAGGAGGAGTGCCATATTACCCTGGTCTTACTTGGCAAGGCTGCAAAGTACCATCTTTGAGGAAGTCTCCCTCTCACTTCCTAAACCATATGGATATAGTTTGTTCCCCTCTAGTCATTCCTGGCCACAGCTCCCTCATAACTCCCAACAACAGCTCCCAGATGCATGTGTAGCCTCCCAGCTCACCAGCATCCCACCCAGCTGCAGTGTGGAGAAAGGCAAAACGAGTGTTGGAGCAAGTGCCTTCTGTGTTCTGTGAGAAAACTCTTTTAAAAAGATATTTTCATATCAAAACCCCAAATGGACGGGTCTCTTTCCTATCTGAACAGGAGCCAGTCTCCAAGAAACCAAAATGTTCACCTAACCATAGGCGACTACCTCCGTTGTATGGATGGACCTGGGCCAGAGGCTCTTCACAGGTGATGTCTGGGAACGGACAGCTTTTGGGTCCTGGAGCCATCTGTACCCCTCAGGGTCCCAGCAGGCCTCTCTGATCCAAACCTCAGTGTGGGGCCTTCTTGAAGCTGTCCTCCTCACAGGATGATCCTGGCCACTGGTGAGGCTGCACAGCCAGGGCACCACTGTCCTGGGACAGTAAGGGCAGTGCCTGCCCCACCTGAGAGTCCCAGCACCAGGCAGGCAGGCAGGCAGCAATGACCTGAGCTGGAGGGGAGCCAAGACACCAGGGTTAACAACCCTGATCTTGAAGGAAAAAAAAAAGCAGCAGCCATGGGATCTTTAATGATCCCAAATGGCTAAGACCTTTGTTTTATATCTCTTCAGGAAAGCAATCACGCACATTTTAGCAGAGAAGCTTTTATTCTCATGCGGGTGGGGTAGCCAGTACAGTGTCCTCTCCCAAGCACATCCAGACCTGGTCAGTCCAAGTGCATGGAACAATGTGAAATGTGTTTGACCTTCACAACTTTCCTTTACAGACCAGCAAGCTAAAACCCTGAAGGAATTTTCCTGAGCGAGTTTGTCCAAAGCAACGTTTACCACCTCATTCAATATTTGCCTGCAAAAAAAATGCCAATTATTGAGAGACAGTCCTGGCTGGGCATCAATAGGCAGCCAGGTGTGAGAAGTTGAAGAGAAATACATCTCATTAATGTGGAATTGTTTTTAGGTTAATAATCTTGCGTTAATTTTCCTTTAAAATATTGTCTTTGACCGTTAAACGCTCGCACTGTTATAAAAAGAACGTAATAAATGATCTTGAAGCAAATTCTCCTGCCAAATGTCATAATTTATTTGCATAATTAGCTCTTAATTTTAATTCAATATGCAAATCCACGCTTCCTTTAAATTGCAGCAGCCTGTTTCCCGGCCCTGGCTGCCATGAATTTATTGTGAGGCGGCTGTTTGAAAAGGCAGCTTCACTGCCTTCTGGGGATGGCTGCCTGGGGGAGGGGGTGCCCACCGCCAACTCCAGTCACTTTTTGTTTGGGTTTTGTTTTGGTTCACTTCTTATTAAGTTGGACCCCAGCCTGCTTCAATCCCTGAGCATCCTCTTCTTCCCCTCAACAAGTCCTGTTTCCCTTTGTCTTCCTTCTGCATTCTCTCTCTCTTTTCTTTTTCTCTCTGGAGAAGACAATGTTGATCTACCATGTTCCCTGCCCCTTGCCCCCCTCCATGGAAGGCTCTGGCTCAAGTCAGCTTGGCAACTGCTATGCTCCCCTCCCCCATCCGGCTCCCTGTCCCCAACCCTTCCCTGCTGCACAGCAGCCCCTTTCTCAATGCCTTTTTACAACGCCCTCCTCCTCCAGGAGGAAGGTGAGGGAGGAAGCTTGGCTTCCTCATGAGGTTTTGTCTCCCAGCCCCTGTCCATGGCCGGGGCTCCTGCAGATCACCAGAATCCCATGTCACCTCCCTAGCTGTGCCCGTGGCACACTGGACTGTGCCCCACACTGAGCCACCCAAAACCTCTGGGCTCATGGCAGGGGAGTCTTCAGCAGGCAGGAGAGCCCCAGGTAAGTCCCCACTGCTGGGGAGCAAACGTGTCTGCTCCCTACATGGTTAACTGCCAGCTGCAGAGCCCGAGCAGGGGTGCTCCCCTCCCTCGCTTCCTCCCCATTACCAGCACCCCTCCATGTCTGTGCTGAGCCTCTGCACCTGATGGGAAGGTGGGAGACCAGGCAGCTCAGGCATCAGCCCACACCCAGGCATGGAGCATAGCCCTTGCCCAGTGCCCTGGGAGATGCAGCCAGCTGGCACCAGGCACTGCTCCTCTGCTATGAGGAAAATATCCAAACAAAACAGCTTCCAGGTTTCTGCTCCTTCTCCCTCTTCCCAATCCAAAACTGAAATGGGATTTTGGCATCTGCAAAGTCCCTTCAGGTATAGAACTGTGGGCTTTGAGAGGAGGGCAGAGAGGTGTCAAAGGGATGAGTCTTGCTCTCCTCTGTCCTCCTCCCCAGCTGACACGAGTGGTGTAACTGTACTTGGGTGGTGAGGAGCCTGGGCAGTGCTCATGGCAGTTTACTTGGGTTGACATGGGGTCATGGGAGCCAAATCTCTGTAGGCTTTTAAGCACCTTGCCTCTTTAATGACGGCTGATCTGTGAGGTCTGGTGGTGCCACAGGCTTCAATCCCCTCTGGTTTCACATCCCAGGATTTGTCCCTGGGACACAGGGAGCAAGGAAGACACCTAGAGACTCCTGCACTTACATTTCATGGCGCTGGGAGAGGAGTGGGAGAGTAACATGAGCCTGAGATTTCGCACACAGGTTAGGGAATTAAGCAGAAGGGACAAATTAGCCAAGATAATAGGAGATCTTTTTCACTGGGGGAGGACTTGGGGGAGAGGGACATAATTAAATGTTGCTTCATCAAAGCGGAGGCAGTTTGCAAGCTGCTCTCCCTTGTAACTCTATCGTGTTCACCTCCCAGGACAGACCACAAGGGCCAGCAGCCGTGTCCCCTCTGCTGGTACCAGGTGCCCTCCCTCCCCTGGCAGGGGATGAGTGTGCTTTGGCAGAGGGAGGGGCGAGGCAGAAGATTTGGGTTGGGGCCTGTAGGAAGGAGAGGGTGTTGGTATCTCATTACAGGCCTTAGATCTCTGGAGGGGAAAAGAAAAGGGAAAAAAAAAAAAACAACCAACCAAACCAAAGGCAAACCACAGCCCTTTGTTAGAAACGCTGTCCGGGAAGGAAGGAAGAAGACAGGAACAGCTCAAATTCAGTTCTTCAATAATTAAAGCTTGCCAGAGAATAAAATGGGAGGGGGAAAAAAAAATAAATAAAAAGGGCTCTCCCTCCTCCCACCTGCTCCCAAAACAGGACTGCTGTGAATTCCCTGGGAACAAAGGGATGTGGTGAGAATAGGTTTTAGCTTTATCCCACAGTGCCTAGAAAGGAGCAGCGGGACAAACGTGTGTCCCTACAGATGGGAGCCCCTCATCAAAGACAGAGAAAAATAGGGGGGAGACATGTCTTTCTGTTTTACTGCTCATCAGAGCAAGACTCCAGCTTCCTGATTCAAGGAAAATTTGGCAACGGAGGACAAAACCATTTCTATTCCAAAACTGAGCAGAAAGAAGTCAAACCCCTGTGTTTTCTGCTAAGCAAAATAAAGGAAAAGAAAATCCAGCCACTGGGCAGTTCACAGACCTTTCCTGCCATGGTTTGGCTGCTCAGAGCCTCTTACAAAAACACATGTAAAACCGGCACAATTTGGGATTGGATTTTGCATCACAGCAGGTGTCTGGTGGTGCTGGGGGGGTGTCCCAGGGGCTCTGTGAGGGCAGGGAAAAGGCAGTGGTGCATGATATGGAAAAGGCTTTACCACTGCCTTTGACCAAGGCTACTCTGTTCTCCTGCACTCACCTGCTGCGTGCCTTGGGTCCTCATGGATGTCTCTGGGTTTAGTGATGCCGATGAAGAACAACCAACACACACTTATAACGGGTGTCTCAGGCAAAACTCCCCCTTGCTCAGCTCTTTATGTGTCCAACGACTTGTCCTTTTTTTTTCTCCATCTAGGGCCTCTATTACTTTTTACAATTTCAGCTCTCAAATGATGTTTTTCCCCAGGTGGCGTCTGCTTTTCTGGCTGAGGCTGCTGCAGCCTTGTCTGGCAATGAGCATGTAGAAGCTGGGACAGAAAGGTTTTACTTCCACATTTCACCATGGCATTGAGAAACACCAATCAGTCACTCTCCTGTGCCTCAGTTTCTTCACCTAATAAAGGGATAATATGCTCTATGGCTCTGGGAAGTCTCTTGTAGAACCTGAGGGAAGCTACCAGCTCCTCAATGACATGCACTAACAATGTGCACAGTGTTCTTGTCAGTTGTGTGGTTTACCACATGTCAAGGCAGAACGGATGCTGCTCTCTGTCTATGCCACCACATCTCTGTAGCTTCTTGATGGCCTCTCCATTCCCAGGCACAGCTCTGCAATACAAAATTTTGCACCTCAAAACCCAAGGGACCAGGACCTTTGCACCGTGCACTGCGTGTCACAGAGACAGGACACACAGCCAAATACATCAAGATCCAAGCGTGGGGCTGCAGGCAGAAGCATTTCTCTGTGCTCCTGTCTGCTGGAATGGAGCTCTGTTAAGATAAAGATAAATAAAACACCCTTAAGTGCTCAAGAAACAGAAAATGAAGCTGATACAAGGAGATAATTTTAAAGTAGCTGCTGATGTAACTTCTGCAGAGTGGTTGTGCAAGGCAGCATCACCAGTTTTGCAGTGTGGCTGCGGGGTGTTACCACCTGACTGTTGCACTGGGCTGGAGAGAGATCAGCGTGCACATTCTGCCCTTGCCACAGCTCTGCTGGGTGATTTTGGGCTCATCACTTACTTACATCTCCAAGGGCTTCCTTTTGTCTGCTTGGCCCATCTAAATCAGAGCTGCTTGAGTGATGGCCTCTCACAGGCTGCAGTGGGATCCACGTGTCATCCGGGACCTTGAGGAAATTTGGGAGTGCAGAAAGAGGCAAGTCTCCAAAGGCTGATGAAGTTGTGTGCTTTGGTTGCGCTGCCTGAACAAGCAACCTTGTTCTGCTCTCAAACTGTATGCCTGCTCCTAGGGACCAGGGATATCTGTATCCTTTAAAGCTAAAGCAGAAAAAAATACCCCGGATCTCTCTCCCTACCCTGCCTGATCCCCACAGGCCAGCCTGGTGCAGCTCAGTGGTTTCCTGGTACTCGGTGCCCTCTGAGTCTTCACACTAAGAAGGCTCAGGACACGAGCCCAATCAAGCAATTGGATTGCCTTAACACGCCTTGGTGCTTTGTAATACCTGCCATTCTCCATGGTTGAGGCTATTCCTGATGCCTGCCATATTCGAGGGTTACACTGCTGCACATCCCATGGTCCACTCTGCCCTTCTGCTAAATGCTGCCTTCTGTCTTGCTCAGTTAAGGGTTAAATTGGTTGCCACGTCCAGCCAGGGCTAGCCCTTGGGCTACCTCCCCAGCCGGCCCGTCAGGAGGAGGCTGGCAAGTCTCCCCCCAGCCACGCCAGCTCCCCAGGAGCGTTCCACACAACGCCTGTGGAAGTGTACAAAGTGTCAACCTCAGCGTAGTTTTTAACCTGGAGTGATAGCTTTACTGATTTGCCACTTTACTACTCTTGTTAATGAATTTTTAATCTTCTTAATGACATTAAACACGGAAAGTAATTAAGGAAAACAAGTTTGAAACTGCTGACTTAAACCCTTTATTCAGAACTATTTAATGTAGAATTAATTTGATTTTGCCCATTATTCAAATGAACACATTACCTTCCTGTGCATTGGCCTCTTTTCTGTTGGTGGGGTTTGTGAGTGTGTGTGTGTGTGTGTGGTTAGTTTTATTAAATATATCGTATAATGCTTTGTCCTTTTTGCTTGGAGGTAGCTGTAAAGTTTCTTCCTCCCAATGACGGAAAGGGTCAGTCTTTGGCATCTCTCACGGGTCTTGTAAAGTCTCCCTGCATCAGGAGTTTGGCTGTGCTTGGGAACACCTGAAATACTAGGTTGCTACCACCTCCTTGAGGAAGGAGCTTTGCTTCTCAGTGAGAGCTTCTGAACTGCGTCCTTAGCACGGGATGTCACATCTACAGCAGGGAGCAAGGCCATGCTGATTTACACCAGACCACCAGGCCCCTGCAAAACACAGAGCAGAGGCTGATGTAAACATCTGGGGAAAAGGAGATGCTCAGCTTTGTCTTGCAGTGGAAGAAAGGGGTCCTTGAAACTTGTATTATCCCTTCACTGATGTCACAGGCCAGACTCTTTCTTTCCACCCTTCTTAGATGCTACTGGCTCTGACCCACATGTATGAAGACAGCAGATGTTCACCTGATATTGCTTTCCCCTCCAGCTGATCTTTCCTTTCTTCAACCTGGCTTTTATGCAGCTATAAAGCCTGCTACTACGTTGATCCTGAGCATCCAGCCTTGCAGTCCTGTTTCCAATGGGATGAGGATTCATCTGCTGTGATTTTGCCAATTTACTGTACAATGTCTCCCAAATCCTCCTCCCCCAAATACTAGGAAAAAAATCCAGAGTCAGTAAGTTCTCAGCAGTGAGAGGTCTCCAGGTCTGCCCACCAGTAGCTTCTGTGCTTGGGAAGCTCTGCTTGCACCCTGTGTTATCACCACAACCCTTTCTCCTTCATTTGAATTTGCTACCTGATCCTCTGTATTTGGAAGCAGTGGAACCCCTATAATCCCCTGGATTCATCCCCCAGTCAGCTCAAAATCCAACTCTACCCAAGGCAGACACCATGTTGATTTGATGGCAGGAGTGGACTATATGCTACTGCCAATCAATGCTGAAAGGGGCAACTGATCCTTGTATCTAGAGGTCTCTCATTGTCTTTGCTACCAAGAGTCCCCTTCTGGCATTCCAATGCATTGTATAAATAAGTCTTTTTCTCTGCAGCCACCTGCCTGGCAGAGTAGGTAATGTCAGTGGAGCTGAGCCACACAGGCTAGTCTGCTTCTGAAACAATGAGAGTTGTCCAAGTAAGCATGTGCACACTGAGGATTGCTGGATGACGGAGCCAATTTTGTGCTGTATATCCATCAGATGTTGTGAGACTCTCAGCTACAAAGAAGTGCAGCAAAAGCACACTTCTCAATCCCTTTCTCAGACCTGAAGTTGTACAGGGGGGCATGTCAAAGTTCTGTACAAAAAGCTTCATTTACAAAAACCTTCCTGTGCCTTTTCCTGAGCAGAAGAGGGACTTACTGAGCATTGCAGGGGAAAAAAAAAAATCATTAAACCTGCATAGAGGTCCCAGGTGCTTCCCTCATCATAGACCCATCAGTATTTAGCTGGTGGAGCAACGGCATTTTTTTGCAGGTCAGTGGCAAGCAGCCAGTCCTGTCCTCTGTGAGGTTTGCTTCTCTTTGCAAAGACACTGAATCAGTATCCACTGGAAGTGGATCCTTTCCCTTGGCTCCAGTACATAACTGGATCATTCCTCAAGCTGGAATATTAAACATGCCGGCAGATTGTCATTAAAACCCTCTTTACTTTATTATGTGTTTTTGCTTCAACAGCCAAAACTGGAGGAAAGAAAGAGAGCAAACCATTTTCCTGCATGCTGGCTGTAGGACAGTCTGAGAGCACCGAGCAGACTCTAGCAGGACTTTTTCCCACCAGAAGAAGTGGTGCTGTAGAGCACCATGTGAGACGAGACCCGTATTTCAGAGTGTAACAGCTCCCACTATGGTACCTGACCTCCTCATAGTCAAGACCGTGTTGTAATGTGACAACAGATGTCATAATCCCTTTGGGCTTTTTGCAGGCAGCAAACTGAGGCGTTGGATAAATGAAATGACATGGAAAAAAATCAGCTGGAGAGCAGAAGAGAGCTCAGTTCCCCAGAGTAGCTGGTGACTGATGTCTCACCTTCAACCTCTAGTGCTCTCTTACTGACATACCTGGGTATCACAGCACAGACTCAGAATGTCTGAACTGCATTCTGAAGGATCATGGTGGTCTCCATGCCCTGCTCAGCATGGGCTTGGGGAACTTGCTGAAGACTGAGTGCCCAATTCTCCTCACCCCATGCCTTTATGGCTTTAAACTCTGCATTAGTGAAAAAACTATTTTCATGGTGTATCTGGCACTCAGCTGCTAACCAGCACCTGCCATGCCAGATCATGCACCAGGTCCTTGTGTGATGAGTCCCCTCTCTATGCCATCACTTTTATGTCTGCTGTTTGCTGTGTTTCTTCCATGCTTTCCACACTTCCCTCTTCCTCTCCTCTTAACAGCAGGATGACACAAACCTGAGGACAGACCCACGGCACATTGTCACTGCAATGCAAATTATCCCTCTACACTCAGCAGAAAAGCAGAAGAAAGAGAGGGCCACAGATATCTTCTCCCACCCACATTCATCCTTGGGCCACTCCAACTGGCTGCCCTTGAGCAAGCTGGGACATTCCAACCACCAAAAGAGTTTCACAGTATAAGCTGATGGCAGGAGCTGTTGGGGGAGCTCAGCCACGGGGAGAAGAAGGTGTTGAGAGGTGAAGAGAGGCGGTGAAGGAAGGGTGGAAAGGAGAAAGGATGGAGGAGAGAAAGGTGAGGGACAGCAGCGAGTTTCAGGGTGGCTGCACACCCTGCCTGGTGCTATGGGCAGCAGCCTGCTTTCAGGGCCTGGGCTGGTGCTCCATTTCCAATTTGGCTGGTGTGAGAGAATAAACCTCCCTCCAGACTGGGTGCCAATAAAAGAGGCAGCTCTGCAGAGTCTGCACTCCGCTGTGGCAAGCTGCCGACTTCCATTTCTTTTTACTACTGACTTTGTGTATCTCTCACCCCTTCCTCCCATTCTGGGGACTTTATGGACTGAGACGCAGTATCTTCCTTCCCCAGAGCAGAGGCTGGCTCCAGACCTGGAATTCCAGGAAATTTCCAGGATTGTCTCTGAACAGCAGACACAAACATCACCACCTGCAGCACCTAATCCTGCATGAAATGCCCCACCAGCACTACCACCATGTGAGGCTGAGACCCCCATCACAGACTGGGACACGTCTTCTCCATCAGATCCCCTCTTTCTCCTTCCAGAAGGACAACTATGCATCCACATTGCCTATCCCAGCTGCAAAGAGGCACCGAGATGCTAGGGCATCTTATTCATCCCTGCTCAGATGAAGCCTGAGTCCCCTCCCAGGGTGTGCTGCTCCCCACAGCCAAGGGCAGCCATGCCCCACTGCTCAGTGCCCCACCACCTTCACATAAATCAGCTCCACACTCTAGCTGTGCCCAGTCCATAACTTGTCTGATGACTGGACAGCCATCTCTGGCTTCTCTGACTGCTATGTGGTCTTCTCATTGCCACCCTGCCTTAGTTGAGATGCTCAACTCAGTCACTTGTGTTTATGTGCTTGGGGAGGAGAGGTTGCCTACATGGGAAAGAGACTGTAACGTCACATGCTGCTGGCTCTGCAAGCTGGTTAAGCAACTAAAATGTTTCAAAGAGAAGAACAAATGACAAAGAACAAATGAAAATGAAGCACAGGCAGGAATGGACCAGGTACCAGAAAACGGAACCTTACGCACACAGTTCTGGTACCTTACCACCACAGTTCTTCTGTATGACAAACTGGCAGACAAAAATACAACCATCCCTCAGAACAGAAGTTCTGAGTGATAAATGAAGTTTTTTTCTGAAGATCCATCTTTTCAGCACTTTCCACCACTTTGTCTTTTCATTGAAAATCCAGACCCTCCCCACTCTTGAACCAGCACTCACTTTCTCAGAGATGTCAGTGAAAAAAATATTTCCCAGACACAAGCTTAAACTTTGACTCTCCACTGGTGTGTTACCACTTTCCTACCCCAAAGTCCTGGTAGTGCTTTGCTCTGTCTAGCTTGGTGAATGGAAGCTACCCCAAAGTCCTGGTAGTGCTTTGCTTTGTCTAGCTTGGTGAATGGAAACAAGTTCCAGGGGGAAAAAAAAAAAGAAAAAAAATACTGAAAAGAGGATACTGACAAAAAGAAAAAAGAAAAAAGAAAAAAAACTGAAAAGAGGATACTGAGAACACTGTGATTTGGGGATTTGGGTTTACCTCATATCCAACAACTTGCCTTCTGACATCTCCCCACATCTACCCGTGATTGTTTTTCCTGTATCAAATGCAGTTGAGCTGTCACAGGCAGCTCCAGAGCAGAACAGGAAGCAAAAAGTTGTTTTTTATTTCTGATAGAAGTTACAAATTTTGAACTTAGCATTAACTAGCTTTGCAAATCTTGGCCTCCACTACCCCTGCTGGCTGCTCCCTCCTCCATTCAGAAGAACACACATGGACACACTATTTCTATGTGTCCCACACATATCATGAGTATCACACATTTCATTATGCCTCCATGCATGTTCTGTCAGGCACTCTCTAGCATGGATGTGTCCAAATCTTCTAGTTGCTGGGAATATTTCAGTCTGATTTTGTCGTGCCTGTGGCTACAGTTTAGGACACACACATGGAGATGCCCCATGGCAGCTCTGTGTATGAACACACATGGAGTTCCACTTTGTCTATGAGATTATGCATTCAGGACCCAGTCTGCACGTATCTTCTGGCAGAATCATGGACAAATGTTTAAAATGCAGGTATTTATTTTGTCCCTTCTGTATCTCTGCTGTAAATGTATGTGGAAGTATTTTATGGAAACGTAAGCCATACTCTGTAGTACCCACTTCACATACAGCAGGCTTGTGTGGAGCAGTTCTTTATTTTATTTTCACATGGGTACCAGTGAGTACATGAGCATCAGAAAAGGAGAAAAGATCACACTGGGAAACCCACTATCTTGGTATTTGTGTTTGTGTTTCCTCTTCACGGGTCTTTTTTTGCCTCAAGGAGCCACTTATGGGGCTGAAATACTGCAAGATCTGGTCTTCTTCTAGTATTCTTACCAGCCAGAGAGTGAAACACCCTGAGCAGAACAGATCTTACATTATTTCAGCTCCACAGAGCGCTCCCTGAGGCATTGGCGAGAAACATAAGCACAGCTACAAAGGCACAGAAAATGCTTGCAACACAGATGCAAGCACTGAACTCTGAGAGTTCCTTCCTCAGAGAAACAAGTGGCCAGACGCTGTGACCACCTCGGCTGAGGCGTGCTGCAAAGCTCAGGGTGAGTCTCATGCAAGAGATCTCCTTCAGTTTTGGGTGACAGGGAGCCGAGCCCAATCCAATCTCCAGACACAGGACTATGAGAGTGTTTGCAGGTATACAGTCCACAACTGGGAGCACTCACACTCCAGGATGCACAGGAGAGCTGGGGCCAACCTCGCTGTCATTTGGAAGGCACCCATCTCTGATACCATACATTAAAGTCCTGCACTCCCAACCTGAATCCAGACCTCAGTGAGACAAATGGCAGTTCTGGACTTGCTGTGATGCTCCTGAGTGCAGCATTGCTCGTGGCTGGGTGATGGAGTTCATACTTTTGGCAAGCCAAGGAGAAAGACTTTTTTTTCTGTTACAACATGCCCAAAATATTCCCATGTACTCCCATGAGAACCTTTCAAATACCTTAAAGATAGACATTAGCAGAACACTAGCAACAACAAATGGTACAGACACAACTTCCAGAAATTTATGTATTTCAGTCAGTAAAGCCTATTTTGGAGCAGCCTCTTCCCTCCTTCCATCAGCATCATTGGTTGCAGTTCACCCAACGATGTGACTGAGGCTGTATACTTGCACTGCAGTTCCCTTCACTGCATGGGTGTCTCTGGACATCAATGTAGAAAAACCCATCAGTGTCCAACCCTATTTTATAGCAGATGACTGAGAACTTTGGCTTTGGCACAATAACCAAAAATTCTTTGATAGAGATATTTTTTTTCCAAGCAACACCTTCTGTCTTGTCATAATGTTAAGGAAAATGTTCCACTGCCTACCAGCATCACTGATCTCTAGAAACAGCCAGAAAATAGAAATTCCAGCCTACAGGAAATTCTATTATTTCAACATTTATTTTCATCATGAAGTGAAATGAAAAATGGAGTGGACAGGACAAGGTAGAACAGAATGTTAATTCTGAAACAAATTCAATGCAGAAGCATGAAAATCATGTTAAAGTTTGTTTCAATAGCATTAAAAACACAAAATGGCTTATAAATATAATGAGAAAGGGAAAACCAAATAATCCATTGCATTTTGGGTCAATTCAAATCTCTGCCAAAAATTACAGTCCACATTTAACATTGCAAGAAAATGGTTCAATTTGGAGGATTCTGCATTTTCCAATGGAAAACTGGTCCATCAAAATTCATTTTTGATCTGCTTTCTTGATTACAACATACTACTAAAGAGGGGTGTTTTCTGCTGTAACCATTTTTTTCTAGCTGCAGGCATGTAATTTACACTTATATTTCAACTGACTAATACCACATTAAGCATCCTCTCGGAACTGGACTTTCATTATCAGACTTTACATAACAACAAAAGAAAGCAGCTATAATGGCCAAAAAAACCTGGCGCCTGTGCCAGGGAAGCCTGTGATGCTGTGCCCTGCAGGAGCCTTGTGCCATGCAGTGGGGCAGCCTGGGGGTCCCAGCCTGTGCCCCCCTCAATACTGCAGCACCGCTGCATCATGCACCCCACGAGGGACCAGCCTACCCTCCAGTAGCTACACATTGGCTAAACACAGAAAAGAAACTACTTTCTCGTGTTTGAATTAGCTAGAGTCAAATAGAAAAGACATTAAGCTCTAGACACTCTGGTCCTTCCCTTTTTCCTGAATTATTTTCTTTCCTTTTTCTTCCTTTTTGCT
>NW_008597050.1:11939-36528 GCF_000691845.1 Merops nubicus | reverse complement strand
TCTTGCCCTTCCGCAAACTCTCTCCTTCTTTCTTCCTCATGATTTTCTCCTTTCTTTCCTTTTAGAGTCTCATTGCCCCGTCTTCACAGCTGCATGTTTGCAGTTCACTGTGCTGGCTGCTTTTGCACCCTCCCCAGCCCACCAGTCACCCTTGGGTCACAAGTGGACTCATTCTTTCCAAGGCTCAGCTTTGGAAACACCGTTTCCCATTCCAGTGGCTCTGGGCTTCAGCAGTTCCGCAGGGACGTCATCCTAAACCCGCCCTTTGAGTGACACAGAGAGCAGCCCCAGACAGGAGCTCTCCCCTCCCAGCCACCTTATTCACACAGAATTTCATCAGAAATAAAAAAGACAAGTTAATCTGTTTGAGCTGAAAACGAAGGAAACGATGGGGGTAAAAAAACAGCAAGAGAAATGATATTTCTCTCCTCCAGCATAGGGGCACGCTGGGGGTGGGAAGGAATGTGGGGGGTGGGTAGAGGGAAGGAAGGTTGCTTTATTTTATTGATTTAAAAAAAACCCACACACATATCCCACAGGCGCCAAAAAGCACAGGGCAATGATTAATGTCCCCTCAGAAAAAGAAATTATATAGAATAAATTAAACTACTGTGGCAGCAAATTGAAAAATAAGGATGTAAATGAGGTTTGAATACTTAATATCTGAGAAGGGAAAGCGAGTCCTGGGCACTGAGAGAATGGTGAGAAATCACCAGCGGCCCAAGGGGAGACAGGCCCTTCTCCTGGCCCAGGAGCCCCTCTGGTCTGTGGAGGAGGCCAGCAGTGAGAAGCTGAGGTTGGGTGAGGAACAGGACTGGCTTACACATGGAGATGAAGCCAGCCATGCTAAAGCACGTGGCTGGCTCCCCAGCAGAGCTTTGTGTGGAAATTTTGACTCCATGAAAAGACCAAAATTGGGCCCGGCATCTTCAAGTGGTCTCACAAGCAACATCTCATGGGACATGCCATCTTATGGAAAGCTGGGGAGCTGCAGAGGTTTTTCTGCCTTTGCTGCATGGTGTGCAAGCTTTTCCTTGAGGACTGGGCTCCTCAGCATCAGTGTCACCTTATGTCATGCCAGCAGGGCTGTACACTACCCAAATGGATGTGTTTGGTCTGTACTGGGTGCTTGCAGCAGCAGCAGCCTGGTTAAAAGTTAGAGTGTACAGAAACTCTTGCTCTAATAAGCTGGCCCATCTCTCTCAGGCAAGGTCAGGGTGCACCAGCAGTGAAGGAAGGGAAAGCACAGAAGACAGGGGTGCATGGAAAGCTGTGGTGAAGACATACTCCCTCCACGCTGGACTTGTTTGTATGGAAAAATCCTGGCCACGGTCCTTATTCCCAGGGCTTGTCCAGCTCAGCTCAGCCAGGCTGTGAGGGTGACCACGTTCAGATTTGGATGCAGGCTGTCATTTGCCAGGCAGAACTGAGACAGCTCTATTAAACCCGCTAGCTGTCAGCTTGCCTTTCACGTGCCGTGCAGTGCTGTCCCCCTGGATGACAGATTAGCAGGTCTACAGAAAGCAAACCTTGGCTCCCACCTCTGGCACTGGTTTCTTGTGCCTCCTCTCTCAAGTCACTTCTCCCTTTCCTTGCCCCATCTCTAGCAGTGGGACAATACGACGCAGCAAGACCTGGAAAGCAGAGAGGAGATTGACCTCTTCTTATCAGGGCTGTGGAGCTGGTGGTAAGTGCTGGAAGTGAAGAAGGATCCTATTGGAAACCTATCCTGCTGCTGCATACTGCCATGTGCATCCAGCCCTCAGGCTTGTTTTCTATACTACAGGTGCAGGTGAAAGATTCTGACTGGGAATTACATGTTTTGTCAACATCAAAACAAAACACAAAGCAGAAAAATATCTCCTTGCAGCTCGTTTCTAAGAGCTCGCTGGGCACCAAGGGTTCAAGGAAAAGGCTGCTGATGCCACAAATGGCAAAGATATACAGCAGATGTCTGTTGTTCCCAGTGCCCTCAGATGGGGTCCTGCTTCAAGCCACAGGCTGTATTTTTGTCCTGTTACCAATGAGAGAAGTGATGGGGCTGGAGAAAACCCTGTTACTCACAAGAATGGGAGGAGAGGAGAGGAGAGGAGAGGAGAGGAGAGGAGAGGAGAGGAGAGGAAAGGAAAGGAAAGGAAAGGAAAGGAAAGGAAAGGAAAGGAAAGGAAAGGAAAGGAAAGGAAAGGAAAGGAAAGGAAAGGAAAGGAAAGGAAAGGAAAGGAAAGGAAAGGAAAGGAAAGGAAAGGAAAGGAAAGGAAAGGAAAGGAAAGGAAAGGAAAGGAAAGGAAAGGAAAGGAAAGGAAAGGAAAGGAAAGGAAAGGAAAGGAAAGGAAAGGAAAGGAAAGGAAAGGAAAGGAAAGGAAAGGAAAGGAAAGGAAAGGAAAGTGCCACTTCAGTTCCGGCTGAAGTGGGCATAGAAGGGTGCTGCCAGCTCTAGAGCCCTGCAGAGCCAAGGGCAGCTCCTGTTCCCAGAAGCTCACCGCAGGTCTGGGGTCAGGCACAGACTTGGCTGTGGAGAGTATTTGTCAAATGGCAGAGAGGCAGAATGAGGAGGGGGGTAGAGCACACAGGTAACAGCACGGCAGGGCTGCCTGAGTTTGGGCTGAGGAGCCAGTAAGAGAGCAGAGCACCTTCCCCTGCCGTTTGGGCTAAACTTCGGGCACAGTCATTAACCTGACCCGATGGGAAATTAATATTCCCCAAATTGCCAGAGAGCTGCTCACTCTGGCTTATTTTCTATCCATCTGGCTGTGGTGGAGGAGAGCCCATCCTCAGCTTGCTGCTCAGCTGGCTCTTCCTTTTTTCTCTCTTGTCTCTCCATCTCCCATTCAGCCCTCTCTATCTCTGCATCCCCTCCGCTTCCCTCTGCCAGCGCGGGTAAATGTGGGTGCGCATGTGTGTGCGCGCGTGTGTGTCCCTCTCTCTTCCCTTCTGTCTTTTTTGTTCATATATATTTAGTATTTATTTACAAGCTTGATTTTTTTCCCTCTGAGTGAAGCCAGGCATGCACAGAAATCCTTAAGATGCTATAAAGCCGCTGAGGTATAAAATGGAAAGTGCTTAGCCTGCCTGTACAGAAATATCTCACTGCGCCGCACTGGAAGCCACCGAAGCTGGGCACTGTAAATCTCATAGAGTTTAGCTTGTTTGTTTACACCATGACGATGATCTAAAGAGAAAAAGAGAGAGAGGGAGAGGGAGAGGGAGAAGCTCTTGGCTCCCCTGTCAGGCCATGGTACATATCCCCTCCCCAAAATGTTTATTGGGGCCAGCAGCACCTTCCCAGTCCATCTGTGGACAGCTCCATGGAAGGGTGGGGAAGAGGTGGCTTTTGTGCCACTGTCCTTTTCCAGGATGCAGGACAAAGCAGCTTGTGTGTTCCCCAAGGCCACCCTAAGAGAGATGCTATGAGGACCTCCCACTGCTGGGACACAGTGGACTCTCTTGCTTCTTACTTGTGGGTCAAACCGACTCTCTTTCTGAGTGCTCAGCCTTGGCCTAAATTGCTTCCTGAGACCACCCTGAACAGCAACCAAAGGTCTTTCTAAAGACTTAGAAATGGCTCTTGCTAGAAGCAATGGGCCAAAGAAAATCTGAATTTGGGGGAAATAGGTTCAAATTTGGACTCCTCAGTTTTCTTGCACAAGTCAGGGTCTTTCTCTGAAACCTGTCATGCTTATGTTCCTGAAGCACAGCTCCACCACCACCCTTCCCATCCAGCCCATCTCTACAACAGGACCCAAGTGAGGATCCCACATGCTAACTTCTGGTGGGGCCCTGGTCTTCCTTCCACCGTCTCCAGATAGGTCCAGCCATGATTCTGGGTGACAATGGCATCTCAGCACACACCAGGCTGGGCCCTGCAATTTGGTGCTGCCCCACAAAGTGACCCACTTACTCCTTGCCCCCATGGGTCCCCTGCCAGGCAGAGCTGAGTCAGATTTGCACGCTGCCCCTTTGGACAGGAGTCGCACAGGGCCCTGTTTTGCAGCTCCCCACTGGGATCATGGAGAATCAGCAAAATCCTTCATGTGCCAAACACAATGATTTCCATCTGAGCAAAAGATGGAGCCACGGTGGCATAGGTGAGACAAGATTTGAGAAGGAAAGGAAAGGCAGTCTAAATCAGAAACTCTAAGTGCTATATATAGTACAGTAGCAGAAAGACACTGTGAAAAATGTGAGAGCCTGCAGTGACAGCACTGTAAAAGCATCTCTTGTTTAAAAAACATCAGGCTGCTATACTTGTTCTTACATCACATGAGGAATTTAGCCTACAATGCTGATGTGACTTGACCCAAAACACACAGGGAGTTTGCTGTGAATCTGGGAGTTGAACTCAGGTCTCTCATGTCCTAAACGTCAGATGCTTCCCAACATGAAGATATAAAAGCCTTGGACACAGGGGGAAAGGGAAAAACAACAAACAAAGAAAGAAAGAAACAAACCCACCAAATATCACAGGTTGTCTCAAGTATCCATGGGCAGAGAGGAAGGAAGGAATCCTGCCCTCTCCATGAGTAGCTGCACACAGATGAGGGTGCCAGGACCCCCAGGCTGCCCCCCAGCTTTCTGCCACCTTCAGTGCCACAAGGCATATGCAGGGAAATTCTTGCTTTGCTGTCAGTCTGCATGGATGTGCACTGTCCCAGTACAGCAGTGGAAGAGAAAGTTGGAGTTCAATGTCTACTTGGCACTCTGGTGGGTTTGAATCTCTTTTCATGAGTGTCCATTGGAAAGACAGTGCCATCCATCCTCTTCCTAAGAAACCCTGCAAGCATGAAATCTATAGATAAACAGTCACAGGTGGTTGTTGAATCAAGCTCTTCTGTACTGTGTTATTCCTAAAAGGTGCTAAACTTCCTAGGCAAGAGGAGGAGAAATTGGAGGAGAGCGTGGAAGTCATGCTTGGGGTGCCAGCCTGCCACTGCAGTATGCAAAGAGGGTGCAAGAGTGCTCCCTGCAGGAAGATGACTAGTTCATGGTCTTGTGTAGAGCCAGAGCTGCAAGATCCTTTTGCCACTGGAGCCAGAGAGAACAGGATCTTGAAGTTCTGCTTGCAAAGCAGATTTGCACTGAGGTTTGTTGGCAGGAAGGCAGGTAATGTTTTACAGGACCCACAGAAAGGCAGTGACCTGCCTGTGCATCCTGCTACAGCTCCCCTCCCGTGGATGCATGTACGTTGGGAAGGACTTTCCACCACTGCTAGAGGAGAAACTGGGTCTTGCCACACAGACTTCATGCCCAGTAAGGCTGGGTTAACCTTGAAATCTCTCCTCCATGATCTTCTCCTGGAATTCTTTTTTGTTTGTTTGTTTTTCTGTTTCTCCCCAAAGGGTTTCCTGGCCTCCTCTTTCAGGGGGGCACACCAGGGCCCAGCGTTGGGGTCTCCACAGCGCTCAGAACAGGCGCCCAGACAGCTGCAGTGAAAGGGATGCTGCAATCCTAAATGCCCTGTGCGCTCTACATATTGTGGAAAAAGCTGTTGCATTCATCAATGTCAGGCACAGAGTTTGAATAAATTTGAATGCACTCAAGCGTGTTCCCTGCAGTTTTCTATAATATCACTTTCCAGTTTGAATATTTCACTTACTTTTTTTCAAATTTCTTTTTATCCACCAGTTTTTCCCTTCTTTTCATCCCCTCCTCCCTTCTTCTCCTCCTTCCACCTTGCCCATCTCTCCAGGTTTGTATGTTTGCAACCCAAGCCACTGGTCAAGGAAGCCGTGCTGCAAGCTTCCTCTCAGCAGTGCCCTGGAAGAGGCAGTCACTTCTCTCACTGTACTTATGCCTACACTGTTGTTGGCCAGTTTGAATACCTTCCCATCAGAGAACAACACCCCATGGGACACTGTGGCTAGGAGAAATAAAGCGCTCGCAAGGCATCTGTGCAGAATCAACTAGTGAAGGTTTCACAGGTGGCTCTTGGTTGCCTTGGCACATTGGCTGAGCTCTGTGAGGCTCTGTCTGTGAAAAGGGGACAATGAAAGCAGCATCATGAGCCATCAACAGGGTCCCAACTGTCCATGTGCCTTGACGGTCAGAGCTAGTCACTGAGGACAAGGTCTGCAACGGATCTCCTGATGGTGCTGCATGGTGGTGCCTCTTTTGCTGACTGTGTCCCAGTAGGAAAGACAAGGCCATTAGCAATATACATACAGGGAAGACTCTACCATCCCATTCCAGAGCATATAGGGAAGACATGAGGTAGCTAACAACTGGAGGGATAAACAGATCAATGCATTTACTCACAGTATATAATGAAGCAAAGAAAGGAGCGAGCCAAGTCAGAGACAAGGTCATGGGAGAAGGAATAAGCCAGGTCATTAGTCTAGTTCCAAACATATAGTAACTGCTAAGAGGCAGCATCATTACATACATGGTCTTTCTGCCCTGATCTTGATGTTGCCCCCCACCATTGCTGGGAACTCGACTTCTACCAGACAGTCAGGAAGCCCTTCCAATAACCAGAAGTCCTACCTAGTACATCCATCACATAAATAGACCCCACCCACTGCAAACAGAGACAGACTTTATACTGTTAACTTTAGAGGTAGGACACCTGATGTTAATGCTAAAGGAAGGGCACCTGGTGATAATTTCTTAATTGGTTTTCACTCAAGGTTGGCCAGCCCTGGGGAGAAAACCAAGAGGAAGGTCTTTCCTGCCTGGTTGTGGACATCATTCATACATCAACCCTGATTGAGGGCTTGGGGTTTAGACCCCAGCACTTCCTTGTCCCAAAGTTCCTCCAGGGCAAAAAAGGTGAAGTGAATTAATGCTTTTCTTCCTTCTCTTTGCTACCAGTCTGGAGTAAACCTATTAGACACTTTTGTCTCTCACACTTCTCTTTAATGGAAATTATACGGAAATTATATTTGTGAGTGTGCCTATAGACCACTGAGTGATCCAAGCTAAGCAGACATACTAAAGGGTTAATTACTCTCTTGACTATGCAGAGAGAAAGGGGTATTACTTGTAAACCTGCTTTGGGGCTGTTTCCATGTCTCCTGTACAAGTAGGAGGGGACAAGGAAGAGAAATGGCTTGTACCAACCTGAGCAGCCAGGCACCCCCAAGGTGGTCATCCCTTGCCCAGGACTGTGTGTCCTGGGGGCAGAGGGGGAGGTGAGCGTTGGGGACTGGGAGGGGAGAAAGGGCTGACGGCACCAGAAAACAAATGAATTCTGCTGCTTGTAGGGAGAATTCACTGCTCTCCCTTGTAGTGAAAACTCTATGATCTTGTGACTAACCACTTTCCCCTTTCACTGTTTTTGATTTATATCCCATTACTTTGCCTGTTTGTGCCTTGCAGACATGAATTTTTTCCCTGACATCTCCTATGCAGCAGCCACGTCAAAACCTTTGATAAAATAATAGTGGTAAGACGTTTGCATGGCTGTTTTTATGTTTCCAGGGATATAGACATCAATTAAAACTCTTCATACAATCTGATCCGTCGTTATTAAAGGCATTAATACTGGCACGCCCCTCAGATTAGGGGCTGCTCACCAGGCGATGGAGGAAAGCAGGAACATTGGCCTCATGCATCCCCTTTCTGCCCAGCTCCCGCGGGGATCTCGCGCAGAGGACAACCCGCACAGGCTGCCGAGGGCACCAGTGGCTGTGCTGAGCTGGCTGGGGGTGGCATGGGGCAGAGGCACCCCATGCACTGTCAGGGCACAGCACTGCCTTCCCAATCGTTCCCCTACTACCACACCACCACGAATAACAAACACCAGGCGCCAGAGGTGCTCGAATACTGCCCCGAGGTATGGCCAGAGAGGTGTTCTGTCCCGGTTAGAAGGCAGAATTGTGTCCCACCTCCCTTATCCCTCAGTTTCCCAGGTAGAGAGGTAAATAAGGAAGGCAGGGGGAATGAAAACCTTGCACCAAATTGAAAATTAACAAAATGAAATATATTATTTAACAGGGTACAGAAAGGAAGAAGGGAAGGGGTTTAACAGGGTACAGAAAGGAAGAAGGGAAGGGGTTTAACAGGGAAGGGGGGTTGTAGGAACAACAAGGCAAGGAAGATTAAACTTCCAAATATACAAAACCCAAATGCTATGCTGAGGCTCCCCAGTGCTGGATCTCGCTGGATCGAGGTGGATTGAAGCTGGATGCACAATCCTTGGACGTGGATGGAGGCAGGGAAGAGTCTGTAGATCAGGCCCAGGTCTCCAAGGTGGCCACGGCCACGTGTAGCACAGGGAGCAGCAGAGCAGCGTGTGCCCAGGTAGAAGGTCAAAGGAGCAAGAGCAAGAGCAAGAGGAAGAAGAGAAAGAGCAAGAGGAATTATTAGGAAGTCTGAATTATTGCTTCCTGCAGTCCTGTCCAGCCCCACGCGTGCCCAGCTTTTCTCATTCAACACAGCCTAAAGCAATGCCTGCTGGAGATGGAAACAGTTGGTGTCCCCATCTAACTTCCTCACAATGCCTCTCATGGGGGGAAATTTGAATTGCAGTGAATGTTTTTGGAGGCAGGACCTTTCTCTTTTCCCTCCAGCATTGTTACTGCAACCCGTGTTCCCTCCTGGTGGGACGGTATGATACAGTCAAAGGCTCCCTTTGGTGATGATGCCTTCCACAGTGCTGTTAGAGAACTCCATAACCAGAGGGAAATTACTATCTGTGCTAGGAAACCTTCCCTCCATGCAGTTTACCAAATCTTCATTCAGTATAGCAACAAGATACAGGAGCTCCCATTTAATACCTGGTTGTTTACAGGCTACTGCTGTCTCTGCTGTATTTACATTATTTCAAATTTTGTTTTAACTTTTTCTTTTCTTTTTATTTTTTATATCTACCTTTCTCTGCTTGCCCAGCAAGAAGAAGAAACAAACTTGTCTTTTTGCTTGGTATCTCCCATAAGAAAAGACAGTCAATAAGCCTAGGTAATGGCAAAGGGACAGCCTCTCCTCTCCTCTCCTCTCCTCTCCTCTCCTCTCCTCTCCCAGTCACACCAGACACCTTCCCTCTGCCCTCCTGAGGGCCAGGCAAAAGTGGTTAAGAGACCATGGAAGAAAGGTGGGGCAATACCTTGGAAGACAACCTTCACTAGCAGCAACAGTCCTGCCACACAGGTACAAATGCTTTGAGATACACCAGGGCTCAGTGACAGCATGGACTCTGGAAGGGGATGGCTTTTCTTCCATCCTGTCTGGGCATGGGTGGCTATCAATCAGCCCAGTAGGCACTTCCTTGATGGCTCACCAGGCAAGATAAAGATGGGGAGAACTGCCTGGAGTATTGCATCCCCCAGTTTTGCCCTGGGATCACAAAGATGTCATAGTGGGAGGAAAAAAATCCCTTATCAGGAAACTTAGGCAACTGCCTGCTTGCTAGGCAGGCTGGCATGTCCCAGCATGGCCACCCCCTGCCCCACTGCTCTGTGCTATGGGCCTGAGGCTGAGACCAGCGGTGCCAAGGCAAATCACACCCCAAGAAGGCACGGGGGGTAGGGGGGCAGTGGGTGAAGCCAGGTGTGTGTACATCCTCCATTTTGGTGTCTCTCTTCAAGCACTGGCTTTCCACTGCCCCAGGGGAGCTGGGGGGAAGCATGTGTCTCTCAGGCACACAGCAGCCCTGACTGGGTAACGGTGCAGAACGTAAAGTGTTGTCTATTAGGTAGGAGACTGGTTAATACAAAGAGTTGTTGGTAATAACAATGTCCTTTCAGCAGTGACAGAGACAAAGTACCTGCATGTGGCGTGTACCACTGCGTGCAGCGAGTGATGGTCGCAAGGAAGCTTTGGAGATCATTTGAATTTCACATCCAGGGAGAGTCGGCCTATCATTAAAAAACCCTAATTTCAGTGTCAGGTGGAGTTCCAGGTAATCGATCATGGTGTCAGCTGGCAGAGGCTCTCCCTGCCTCCTTGCCTTGCCTCCAAGTCAGCCTTGGTTTTTTTCCAATTAAACTTGTTGCTGGGATCCAGAGGGAAGTGTGGGAGTGCAGGAAAGCCAGACCACACAGCCCCCCTCATTACTGGCGAGGTGGGGGCTGATGGCTCCAGGAAGATGGGGCTGAAGGCTGCTGGCAGATGACTATGGTTAGTGGGTAAGGAAAGGGGATGCTGAGAAAATAATCTGTGCTGCACCAAGGTGCAGAAGGGACTTGCAGTGGAGGAATCTCAAAACATCATTGCATCTGCATGAAACCCTCCATGCATTACTGATGCCAACAAGCCTCACCAGCCAGTTTTGCTGCCTCCCACATCCTCTCTGCCCCCACAGGAGTCTTTCAAACCTCCTGTGCCCCTGTGGGTCTCACCTGCACTCGCTACCCTTTGTCTTTTCTTTCATACCTTTTCCTCCCCGTCCCCACGCAGGCCTGTCTGGCATCCCCAACCCCTCTCAGCCCCACCAGCCAGCTCTCCAGGGGCCACCTCTTGTTCTCCAGAGTCAGATTCCCTTTAATGGGTAGTGTAAGGATACAGGCTCCTCTCTACAGCCTCAGTTACCAGGGCAACATTTTTGGCAAGAGAATGTTTTGGTTACAAAACAACCTTCCTTTTCCCTCAAAGGTCAAATCTGCATGAAGAATTGCCATCAACAGAATGTTTGCCATCATATTTCACCCCAGTTTTAAAACTCATATCTGTAACCAAAGTTGACTGAAAAGATTTCATACAGGGGGAGAAAAATACTTCCAAAATAATGCCAATAAAAATGTGCTTTAGAAAACTGAAGGAATCTGTTAGAAAAACAGTTTTTAATTCCTACACGTTCTACAGGAAATCCCATTGTGATCCTACTACATAGGATTTACATTGAAATTGAAACACTTCTACAACATTTGCTCAACACTTTGACTAGTTCTGCTTGCTGCTGGGACTATTTTGTAGCTAAAGTTTAGGAGCAGTAACAGAGTCACCATTTATTGCTGCCTTTACCTACAGATCAGAAATACCAGCTCTAAGAAAGACCAGGCCTCTGTGTCCCGTATACCCAGTGAAAGATAGTTGGTAAGCCAAAAAAGCTGAAAACAAACAGGGTCAGACATAGCATCTTATCTGAGAGGTAGGATACAGACTCACACAGAGAATTAGATGCCTCATTTTGTGTAGCACCAAGGTGCATAAAGCCCAACAGGATAGCTAAGAAGAAAGGTGCTGCAGTAGTGGTAAGAAATGAGGAACATGGAATTTTCAGGCAGGATTGCCCTGGTGGACTTCCTGTGCTCAGGGCTTTCATGCTCAAGTGATTTCTAAAGCCACAGCAAAGCAGAAGGAGGTAGCTCTGAAGGTCAGCGTGGGGTAAGGCAGGTCTCACAACCAGAGAACACCAGAGCCTGGCTGGATGGGTCACTCAGGGTTGAGCAGTGGGATTTGCAGTGTGGATGGTCAGCAGATAGGAGTTGGAGGGAAAACATAAAATTGACCTTGACTGTTGGTGCAGGCACAGCTGGAGAGCAAGCCTTGAGGAGGTAGTAGGTGGAACAGTGCAGGCAAGCAGCTAGATTGGCTGTCTCTGTGGTGTGAGGACGCTGCCCATCTCTGCTGAGCCCCCTCTGACTCGTCCAGGCATCCACATGACAAGGAAAGGTCAAACTGGTCTAACTGCAGCATTGCAGAAATGTGATCTTTGTTTTCAAGACAGAAACTGGGCAGCAGGAAAGACATTGCTGTAACGCTTAACCATAAAGCTGGGCAGGGAGCCCAAACACAGAACGTTGAGGTTAACACCATTCACTCTTGGATCAAGGGTCATTGCAGATCAGAAACATCCAGCCAAAACTGGAAGTCTCTCATGCGTAGTAAATTGGCTGTTCCATTTAAGCCAGTGCAGCAGAGGGACAGTGCACCCAGAGCCAGTGGTGATTTTGGAGAGTTTGCTAAGCTGTAGCTGCGTGCCGTACAAGAAGCTGGTGAAGAGCCTTGCCTTCCCTCTTGCTGGCACAGACCTCTGCTGAGCACAGGGCAAGATGTGGGCAGCAGAGACCCTCTTGGTGCTCTTCACAGCTGGGTACATGGACAGGGCTTTTCTCCCAGCCACTTGGTCCTCCCAGGACTTAAGACCACTCTTAAAATTGAGGGGTATTCGTTAGGAATTGGTCTCATGAAGCTGTCAGTTTTGCCTAGATGGTGACCGTTGCTGTAGTGACCATGTCAAGACACTTCTAATTTCTGAGCCTGGTTAGCCAGACACTATATAGAACCTACAGAAAGTCTCCAGTGCTGAGTCTGGGCTCACTGGATCCCTAGTAAGTGGTCTGAACTGATCTGCCACAATGCTCTGTGAGCACTAAGACTACTATTCATTTTTGCAGGACTCCAAGGCAAAGAGGCATGAGGAAGAGCATGGCTCAGTTCCTATCTGCAAGGTATATTAGTCACTTCTTGACACTTCTGAGCTTGCTGATCTGCAGTTGGAGAAGTCCATTTCTCATCTGGCTGTAGGGTAGAGGGAGCCCTGGCCCAAACCTGGGGGCCAGACACAGGCCTGCTCCTCTTTGAGATTTGATCCTGACTTGCCAGAAAAATTGGCAACTGCTGCAGCTCTGCAGGGGGCTGGAGACACTTGGATCTCACATGATGCCCAGAGGAGAGGAGAAACCAATTGCCTTTGTTTCAAGGACACTAAGCAAAGCATAAAGAAACTATGTGCAAATTGAATGGGAGGCATTAGGATATATCTTTGGATAGAGCACAGATTTCATCAGCAGTTGCATGGACTAAGATTGATACATCTGACTTCTCCCATCTTCCTCTGCCCCTCAGGTGTCTCTTCTGGCTGACAGCTAAAGGGAAGGCACCATCCCAGTCCCTCACAGAAGAGCTGGCAATGGCCGTGGCTTGTTGAGGTTACCCCTTTGATGCAGGTCACCAAAGGATAAACCTTGGTGGCCAGCCTGAGGCACCTTGGCTTGTGCCCTCAGAGCAGGGCAGGCTCAGAGCTGTGATGGAGCTGTGTTCCCCAGCCGGGTACACAGTGAGGTGTAAACCATGTTCATCTCCCCAGTGGCTCAGGGATACCTGAGATCACAGACAGATGTAAAACAGGCTCAAGGACTGGGGACTGGAAGGGGAATACTCATGGGCTCAGGTCAGATAGCGATTCTCTGTGAGACCTGGGGTGAGGCATCTCACGTCTGGTCTTTGGTTCCCTCTCCCCTTCACCAGGAGCATGATCCACCAGCTAATTTGCTTGCACGTTCTCTAATACTGGGAATGGCTCCTCCTGTGTTCTTTGCACAACATCCTAGTTCAGCCCATGTGCACTGACAGGAGCTGCTGGTGGAAATAGCAATGCTGGATGTTGTGATAATGCACAATGGGAGAAGGTGAGGCTGGAGCAGACAGTCTCACCTCCTAAGCCTATGGTAACAGTGACAAATCTCTCATCGTTTGTTCCTTCCTTGCCTGGCACTTTTGTTTCTCTGTAAATGGAGTTTATCATGGTGCAATGGGCTTTTTTCCAAGTTAACGTCTGTCAGCTCCAATTTGTACAAATGACCTTCGAGGGCTCAGGGGAATTTTAAAAATAAATAAAGAAAGGTCTTCTGGAGTGCTTAGGGAGGGCTTCACCTGACAGTCAATGATAGAGACACCTCAGAGCCTGTGAGCACTGCAATCTCCCAGGACCAAGCCAGGGGAAATGGGCTGATTAGGGAAAAGACTCCAGGTCCCCAGGGATACCCACTTGATAGAAGAGAGGACCGGGCTGAGCCACAGACACGGGGCTGCTGGTGGCAGAGGAAGAGAAGCAAAGCATGCAGCACTCAGTTCCCTGAACCTCTGAGTCCCATCTCCCCCACAGCAGGCACTGCACTGGAGCATGGATTCATGGGATAGTCCTCAAAGAACGGACAAAGGGTAAGTCCAGATGCTCTTGTCTTTGCTTCTCTTTCAGAAGACAGTTCTCTACCAATCTCTTCTGAGAAGTTCTCTTGCTATTAGTTGAAGCCAGAAGTCAGGTCCCTTTGGCTGGGTTGGTCAGGCTGAAGCTGGTCCTGAAGAACGTCAGACTTCATGCTCTGCCTTTGTGGGCAGCTGGATGCAGTCCTCTATCTCAGCTTTGCCTTCTGGAAAGGCTAAGGTAATTTTCCCAGAATTTATCCCAGCCAGAGCTGGCAAGCTAGGTGGGAATGTGCATGGACTTGAGTGTTCAGGAATGGTGAGGGGGGAAAATAGTGAGGGCTGCGGCTGAGAAAAGAAGTCAACACTTCACTTGAACAAGGCTAAAGACACAAGAGAACAGGGTAAGAAAGAGTGAGAAGGCCAGAGAAATACAGTCTACAACCAATCTCCTGGCTCCAACTATTGTGGGCAGACTTTGAAGAGTTATCCAAGCTTCCTGGGCCAGAAAGAAACACACCAAAATATATTTGGCCAAGACCCACAGGAGATCTGAAGGGATGGAAGCTCAGGGATGCCTCAGCTGGGGCTGGGCTGAAATTGCAGCAGGGGCCCAAGAAGACCCAGTGAAATGGGTTCTTGCTGGTTTCTTCATTACTGTTGTTGATGGTGGGGCCTTAGGCAGCAGTCCTTTGCATGTACAGGCTCACAGCCAGCCACACACAGTAGGCATGACTCAAAAGTCCTGCTCAAAATGCTTGAAGGCACCCAACAGTCATCCCTGGCTGAGTAAGAAGAACTTGGAGGTTTTGTTTCTCTTCCTGGCTCTCATGCTGTCACAGTATGGAAAGGCAGGCAAGTCAACATGCCTTTGTTTATTTTCTCCCAGTGCACTTGTACAGTGCTCAGCACAGCAAGGGCCTTTGTTCTGGGTGGTGCTGGGAGGCAAACGGTAATAATAGTCACAGTGATAACAGTAGTGATAATATGGGATGGGCTGTTTGGGATTCTTCTTCTGCATCCCATAACCAGGAAGAAAAAGAAAGTGGTCATTCAGATTATCACAGTGAAAGAACAGGTAGGGTCAACTGAGATCTAAATTAATGCTTATTGGATTTTGTTCCTATTCCTCTGCACACCTGAGCCCTTTCAGCAGCCCTCTCTATCTAACCTTCACTCGTTTCAGTTCCTGGCCTTTCCCTGTTGCTGTGTGGGCTGTAAAGCAAGGCTACAGAAACCACAGGGCCATCAAGAGCTACTGAACATCCATCAGCTGACATTTGGGCATGAACAAGGCATATGATGCATAAAGATCCCTTTGGCACAGTAAACAATACTTCATGAGGCCAGAGTTCAAAGACAATCAAGGCTTAGAATTAGCGCTCTGCCTGCCGGCATGGCAGCGAAGACCTCGGCCCTTGCAAGCTGTCCCCCATCCAACCTTCCCTCCAGAGCTCCCTGAGTCAGCAGAGCTCTGCATGGCCCTAAGGATCTTGGCTCCAGCCCTGATCTAGGCCCCAGTGTTCACAAGGATGTGGGGGGATTCTTTTAAGGAGGGCCATCTGAATACAAGACTTTATTGTTATTTTCTTCTTGATTCCCCTTAAGCTTGAGCTAGGCAAGGAACACTCTACCTGTTATTTCACACGTACACACAGACGTACATCCCTAGGAGAGAGGCAAATAATGATATCATCCTTAACATAAATAAGTTGGTTTAATGTCTGGATTGTACAGCTTGTGTTGCAGCATGGGGTATTTACTTAGTACATTTCTGCTCTACTAGAATTGCAGCTTTAGGGCCAGAATCTGAATATACTTGCAATGATAGCACATCACAGAATCATAGATTCAGATAGGTTGGAAAAGACCTTTAAGATCATCAGGTCCAACCATAAACCTAACACTGCCAAGTTCACCACTAAACTATGTCCCTAATTACAAATATGCCATCTTATTTGACATCTGCTGTTCTCAGTTTGCAACCCTAGGTGCCTTTTAGAGTGTAAACAAAAAGTTGATTTTGCCTCAGACTTTCCATGGTTGTTGACATGACTATCAAGGGATTTGTAGATGAGTCCTCAGAACTGAGCTTTGACCCTATCAGCTTTCTCAACGTAGAAAACAAAGCAAAACCAAAAAAAAACCAACAAACATCCACAATGAAGAAAAAAGAAAAAAGGGAGGGAAATATAATAATAAAGGATTGCCCTTATGAGTTGTTAAAGACAGGTACTGAACATACACACATACAGCGACGTCTGCCTGAGCCTTCAGACAGCCTGGACTATAGCTGAGAAAGGCATGAGCTGCCTACACCCATCTCAGGATGTTAGCTCTGAAACCTAATGCTGACACTCTAGAAAGAACTACTCAAGTGTCTTTCCTAGCTGCAAATTTTTGCAGATGCCTGCAACTTCTTTAATTAGCCGCCAGTCCCGGGTCATTTTCTTCTCTCAAGAAGGCAAAACATTCAACTGTCTTTTCTTCAACAGCTAAACCAGCCCTGTGTCTTTCATTTATGTTGCGTTCAGAATGAGGCACCACCTCAAAGCATAAGAACAGCATAGAATAAAGACTTTACTATCAATTTCAATAAGTTTAGGAATCTTGGAATGATTCTATTGTTCATGATTCTCCTCAGTTCATCTCTCCTGGTATATAGATCATGATGCAGTCCTGCCTCTGTGCCTCCTTTCCCTTAGCAGCAGGGATCACACCACTGCGCAGCTCTGTACTGCAGCAGCTCCATCAGGGCTGAGGGCTGCAGTCTCACCAGGGGGAGGCACTGTGGACTGGAGACAGGAGGGAGGATGTTACTGGAGATGTCCTGGTGAGCTTGGGAGGGGTTTTTAGCTTTGAAATACTAAGACTCAGAATGGGCTTGTAGTTTTATTTTAAAAAAAAAATTATTAAGAATTGAGTTTAAAGCTGAAGGGACTGTGAAAGTTGCCGAGTGCCTTGTTGTCATATTCCCAGATTCCCACTTTCCCTTGTGTTCTGGTAACACCAATGAAATAAGATCAACCTGAGTCTGCAGACAGCCTGAAAAAAATCTCCATTATGAGTGTGCTTATTGCTCTCATCCTGATGAGGTATGTCCACCTTCACTCTCACCTTTCTCAAGTGCTCCATCCACCCCTATGTCTCACTGCATTTAGCCATCTCTACCTCTATCCCATACAAATCCATCTGGAGGACCATTCCCATCCATCCACCCTCCCTTCCTTCCTTCCTTCCTTCCTTCCTTTCTTCCTTTCCTGCCCATGAGAACTGACACTCCAAAGCATTTAATTGGTAGAGCAAGGATAGCAGCAAAATCCTCCTGAGCCGTGTGGACTCTCTAGGAGGATGCTCCTCTCCCAAGCAGCAGCTGGGGGGACATTTGTGTTGACTCACACTCCTCCTCTCCCTCATCCTCCATTTGAAGGGGACAGCCCTGCAATGATGAGAAAGGGGCCAGCAGGCAGTAACCCCCAGCAGGGCGAGGAGCAAACAGCAAGGGAACCCTCTGTGCCAAGGGTTTGCTCCCTTTGTGGTTCAACCTGGGGAGCCTACTGGCGAAGCAAAGTCCGCTGCTCTCCCTCCCATCACCCTCCCTTTCCCCACCAGCAGCCCCCAGCCCAACGGAGAGCCCAGGCTGGATGGAGAGCCTTTCTCTCCAGCGTGCCGCACTATGACAGATGATTGACTCGAAACAATATCTAAGGCGATCAGGATAAAGTACCGACCATTTCAAGGCTCAGCAGAATTCAAATTCTAATTAGACTTCTCACCACATTCCAAATAAAAATTGTTCCCCTGATATCCTTTTTGCCTATCAGGTGTCTCTCCCTGATCGCTGGAACAAAACGCATAAAGAAAGTGATTAAAGCCATAACAAAGGCATAAAATTGAAATTATCGCTGGTATCACATCTGGGAGCAGAGTGTGTCACCACACTGCCCCCCTCCCCTCGGAGCACTCCCTCCCCAAATAGACACACACGCACGTCCCCCCCACAGTTCTCGCCTCAAATGTGAGTGACGGGCTGGGGGAGAGGGGGCAGAGGGAATGGGAGAAGGTCTTGTTCCAGTTTGGAAGTTATCCATTCCTGTGGTCTGGGATGGCATCTCAGCCCGCACCGCCTCCAGCCTGGGGCTGGGCTGGAGTTGCAGCGGGTGTAAATTACCCCATGGACTTCTCTGCTGCCTTACACCAGCTGAGGATCCGGCCCATGGCATCTGCAAATGCAACACATGCAGGCGCCTGAAGCACACACACACAGGGAGAGGAAAACACATAAGCACAGTGGCCTGCTCACTGCCAGGCGCTCTCTAATGAGCACACAGCCAAACCCTTCTCTAGGGCACACAGCCCCCAGAGCTGAGCCTCTGGTGCACCACGCACACCCCAGACAATTCCTCCCACCCTGATGCCTGTGGTAGAGACTCAAAACCCACCACACACACACACACACACAAATGCAGAGCACACAAAAAGTGTGTAAGCTTGTAATCTATTCACTACGCACAGAGGGTTATAAATCAGCATCCAAAGAGCCCACCCATGTCTTCCTCCAAACACGTATAAAACATACACATGCCCTCTAAACTTGAGCACAGCAATCCATGCAAACTGAATATTGCACACTAATTCCTACTCCATGTGCCCCTCCATGCACATGCAGCCCCAGCACACACATGTAGACAGGCTACATATAACATTTATACAGCTTCTTACTTTTTTTTACAGCGTTGTCCATTTGCAACATATTTATATATAAACTTAAATTTACACACAAGTGTGTATATATATATACACATGTACACAGCAAATCTCTCTCAATATTTCACATCCCCCCTGTAATGGTCTCATGGTCACCAACACATGAATCTTAGATGCACACACAGGTGCATATTCACACTCAGTGCCATGGCCACTCTGCCAGCACAACCCCCTGCAATCCAGGCATGAACCCGCTCAGACAGGCTAAGAACATATGTGCCCTGTTAGGGAGGGAGGGGACAGCCTGGTCCCCCTCCTTCTGTACAGATGCAGTGCTGTAGGCTCAAACAACCCCACTTCTGATTTACACCAGCGTGGAGGAGCTGGCTGTTCCTTGGCCAGACTGGCACCCAGGGCTACTGGAAGGACATTTATGGCAGCGGGTGCCCGGCCATGGTGGTTGGGCACCCAGTGCCAGGGCTGCCCTTTCCCCCTCCTGGATCCCTGCCCTGCCTTGGCTCAGCTCAGGATGCCCTCATGAATGGCCCATTTCATTTTTCAGCTGCACGAGGGGCCACTCCAGAAGAGAGTTAAAGAGAGAGAGAGAGAGGGAGAGAAAGAAAGGGACTAAAGCGATATAAAATTAAAAGGTAAAAAGCAGGAACGCAAATGGGAGAGAGCTCTTTCAGCTTTCACATTATTAATGACTCTTCAAAAAATCGGCGAGTTTTCCAATCTTCTCCGAGAAGCGCTTGAAGGAGCTCACAGATGAAACTGACCTTCAAAATGTTCTTTGGTCTTTAGTTAAGAAATTCGCTCGCCATTATGGCATCATTAGGGAAACAAGGATAAAATTACTCCATGGTTAATGACCTATAGTATCTCCCCACCAAAATTTGTTTCAGATCTAATAAAACTGTGCTTAACACACTCGGATGAGTTATGAGGACTGTTCTGCAGGGTATTAAAATGTGGAAAATAGATTTTCCGAAGCTGGGGGGACTGGACTTTTCGAATCAGATAGCAGAATGGAATTTTCTGGGCAATAAATTCTTCCATGTCTCAATTTCATCTCGCTCTCGCTCTCTCTCCCTCTCTCTCTCTCTCTCATGCTCTCTCCCTGAAATGCTAAAGCAACATGGAAATCTTTAAAGTGCAGAAGCTTATATAAACTTCACCCCCAACCCCCAAAATAGGGTCCCCACCCTTTATGCTTTTTTTGTCTTCCATTTGAGAAGGCATAATCCCTCTATCAGGACAGATTTGGTGTCATTCACAGAACCAATTCGACTGTGAGGCCTTTCTGTGTTGCAGTTTGGGCTTTGCATGAGCCCAGCAGGCTGCCAGCCTCCCCTGGGTGGGCACCGGTGTGCCAGCGGGGAATGGAAGCGGGAGGCAGAGAAGGCTGGGGGTGCACGGGGCATCCCTCCCTCTTGCCACACGTGCCAGTCTGAGGCCTCGGTGGGAGCAGGCAGGGGACTGGTGCTGGTCACTCCGTCCTGGGCTCTGCTGTGACAGGGCACCCACGGCTCACAGCTGGCAGAAGAGACGCCGCCTGGCGCCCACGGAGCGGCACGTGTGGGCACACTCCTGCTCACGCGCGGCGGTCCCGAGGTGACATGTGCACGTGCTCCCGTGGCAGCAGGCAAACCCATCTTTTCGGGAGCCACGAGCCCCTCTGCCATCACTGCCTCCAGGCGGGTCACCAGAGCCCACGGATGGGCAGCCCGGGGCAGTGTGGGGGCCCCTCTCATCTGTCGTTGCCTGAAGCAGGAGCCAGGGACTCCAATGGTGCTTTTAGGTTAGTGAGGGCTAGTTACTGCCGCTGAGAGAGGTGGCTTGCGAGGTAATGGCATTTTGCTCTCTTTAAACTTTAATCTTTCCTATTAATTCCCTGCAACTGGAGAATGTATGAGAGTTAATGTTCCATGAACGTGTTTCTCAGCCGACAGTCTCTTCGAGCTAATTACCTTCAGGTGCTAAATGGAGGGAAATTGCAATCCATTTGGATGTGAAAAAATTTCGCCTTTCCAATCCCCTGTGAAACATTCTTTTTCCTGAGTGTTGCAGAAAGAATGCACTTGGCTTCTTTCTTTTTTTTTTTTTAAATGTTTTTCTCCCTTCCTACCCCAGCCCTCCTCCCCTCTTTCCCCAAGTCCCCCATCCTCAGCAGATACCTGTCTTCCCTCAAAGATTGAGTTCTCCAGGAGACTCCATGGCACGCTCAGCAGCGGGGAGTATTGTCCCTAGCACAGTCAAATGGGACAGCATGCCAGCCAGGCAGAGGGGGGAAACTCCAAACATCCATGAAGTCCAACAACATGGCAAAAATACGGAGCGGAAACAGTGAGGAAGACAGAAAGAGACTTCCTTTGGAGGTCTGAAGTTAAAGTGTATTTACACGCTTAATAACACGCTTATTACAGCCATTTCCCAGTTGTTGAGTTTTGAATACAGAGATAATAGAATTTTACAAGCTACATAAAGCCATTATGCTTTTGGATCCAGGACTGGGGAGGGATTTTGGTAGGACCCACAGAGAAAAGAAGTGGGAAGGCAACCGGATGCAAATGGGGGCACAAGCATTCAGACTTGGCCTGAAAGTCAGTGTCTTCGTGTAGGCTGAGAGAGCCCAAAAGAGACAGTTGGGGTATGTGTGAACAGGGCATAACTGGAGGCTTTAGATGAATATCTATTTTACCTGGAAGTCCCTGTCTCTCAAGCCCCACAGATGACCACTGGACACACTAGACATCTCAAATTGAAGTCCCTGACAATAAGGAGTTCCTCATTTCCCATCTGGCCACCAAAATCCTAAGAGAAGTGGTGCCAGACAGATTCACTAGACAAAACAAAACAAAACAAAAAACCAAACCAAAACAAACAAAAAAAACCCCTCAGTGACAGAAGTTACACCAAATTCAGAGGGCCATAACCATCATCAGCAGGTTTTGATCTGCTTTGTCTCTGGTGTTCATGATACACTTACTGCAGCATTACCTAAAAGGCTCCACATACCCTTGTTTGAGAATCAACCATGGCAGTTATCAGGAGCAGAAGTCTTTTCCACAGTAACGTAAATATACTCCAACTGGGAGTAGTGTCGCTTGAGAAAATTCCTTGGAGCTTTGCTGAACCAGCAGGATGTTCTTGCAAGATCATTCAAATGCCCCATTTTTATGGCTCTGCTCATAGTCCAGATGCCACTGAGAGATACAGCTAAACCTGCACTTTGTCAGTAGACTGAAATTGAAAACATTTATCAATCTCTGTAGACTAAAAGACATGCTGAATTCTCCTAGCATCATTTCAACCATTAGTGAGTGAAGGTGCAGATGGTTTACTATTCGTCCCACTGGTTCTCTGCAGAAACACATTCACTCTAACATGGGTGTAGCGAGCTTGTCTAGAGATTCCATCCAGATAAAGCAGTTCAGAGATGATCTTTGGACTCCTCTTGCTCAATCTAAACTATAAGCATTTGACCAGCTGCCCTAGATAGCATTTTAAACAATCTTTACTGAAGCAATAAGAGCAAGAGTGGCCAAAGCATTATGACATTCCAGCACAGTGGAAGAGCTGGTTTAAAACTTGGCTTTAAGGACCACCAGGATGAGGTGTGAGATAGCAGACTAGAAGAGGAACTCACATTACAGTAAAAATTTTCAACAGTGTCCTCACCATAGACAATGTCCACATCCTTTCTGAGGTGCTTGGCTGAGCCTTATGACTGCAGAATACCAGCATCTCCTAGTCTCTGAAGGATTAACTCCCTATGGTTTCCAGTGAGACTATCTGCTGTGTGTGAAAGTGAGTGGCCATCTATGGCCACCTGAAAGGTGATGGCAAAACAAAGGGCTGTACCAGAGGTTTTCTGACCTTCTAAAGCATCCTTCCTGCCTGTCAGATCAGTCACACAGTGCCTATTTCTGTCACCTCCTTGTTCAGCCACTCCCCCACACGTGTATCACACTTATCCATCTATCTGCCCCACATGCCTGTGCTCCACCCAGCTCTGGTCATCCACTTCCCAAGGTCCACTGAACATCCAGCCCACTGCCTTTCCACACAGCTCCATCCATTACACATTAATGGCATTTGCAGAGGAAACCCAATAGGTTTCTTTAAAATGTTGGGGTATTTCATAAAAACAGAGGTTTCCCCTATGGATTACTAATTCCTCAAAACTTTGTTTTGCTTTTCTGTTGTTTTTTTGCTTCTGTGAGGAAGAAGATGGGTGGGGATGACAGCAGGATTTTAACAGGGAGACAATTTCAACAGCACTTGTCACAAGAAAGTTCTATCATATTTCTCAAGGCTAGGTCTAGTGTTTGCTAGTCAGTATGGTGGATACTTCCTACAACCAAAGGTGTCTATCCTATGCTTCAGCCTCAGTCAGAATGAAACCCCTGGCTGAAAGAGATGGTTTAAGCCAGCAGCCAGTCTGAGCTATTGCCTTCTGCATGCACAGAAGCACAAATTGTCACGAGCTGCACTGAATCTTTAAAAAAACACTGTGCTTGAGGTGCATGTGGGAACAGGCTACGCAGGCTTCACCCATCCACCTCAGCTGTATTTTGACACAAAACTCCACTTTCCCACTCCTGACTCTCTCATTCCACATTTACTTTGTTCTTGTCTTCTTTTTACCTCCTGCTCTCCAGATGCACTTTTCTCTAACTGTACGCCTTTCCCTGTTCTCAACTTGCCCTTTTTATATATATATATATATATATTTCAAAAATCTGAAATTAGAAATACTGAAAAAATATTTCATTCCCAAAGTGGGGCTGATGAGAAGGCAGGAGATGTTTTCCCTGACTCACTCTCAGTGCTGCCTGTGTTGCAGTAAATGCTATCTCTTCTCAACTAGTTGCTTACTTTTCAATTTTTCTTATTTCTTTTAGTTACACTGTAAATATCCTGAACTTGAAGAAGTTTGAAAAAGCAGGAACTCTTTATTTTCCTTCCTCCTGTCATTCCTATACTTCTCTGAAGCTGGAAAAGCATCTTCAAATTATAAAGAAGGGAATAACAAAATTCAACTCCATACTGCACACACTTTTCACTTGGTCCTTAAAAGAGAAAAATGGAGGAAAGAAAGAAAAAATAGTATGCTTTGGACGCAAAAGCTCATGTGCATGCACGTGTGTCAGTACAGAAAATGTGTGCATGGATAAAGGGAAGACTGCAGCCAGGAACTGATGCACGTTACTAGTGATGGTTTAAATACCATCTTTTAACTTCTTTAATCTGCTTAAAAACCCCTGTGGCTAAATCAGTACAACCCCCCTCAGCTGTGAGCACAGCTACACTGGTATATGTGTACCTAATACCTGTGTAGCTTAATTTCATGCCTACAAGAGAATAAAGTTAAACTAGTAAACAGCCTATTTGTATCAGTGTAAACGCTGTTGGAAAATGTATTGTGTTTACCCTGCTGCTACCATTAAAATTTCTTGTACAGATATAGTGAAAATGGGAATCCTGCCCACCCACAGTTTCTCTCCCTTCCCTTCTGCATCCCTTCAGCGCTCATGTTTGTGTCAGCCTTCCCTGCTCCCTAAAAATCCCTAACACTCACGCTTGTGGGGTGACCCCATCTTGAATTCCACACCCACATTTCTCACCAAGGACAGCCTCACCTCCCTGCAGAACCCAAAGAGGATGGCTGAGTCCTGAGCCCAGCCTCCAGCTCTGCAGTGACAAGCAGAGGTGAGGGGAGAATTGTGCACACCATTTTGCTGGGGAGGAAGAACAGATGTTAAAGATTAGCAAAGAGAAGAATAGAGGTTTGTGAGATACTTATTATTTTGGGTAAGAAGAACCAGGAAGGCTGAAACTGCAGAAAAGAGAAAATCCACTCTGGGGAATGTGTAATCCTCCATTTAAAAGCTGGGCCTCTGGCTCATTCCCTTGTCCATCTTGGCTATTTAACTTACAAGCTTTTTGGGGCAGAGAGTATCTGTACAGCTCTAACACAAGTCCTGGGAGATTTTCACTTGGCTCTTGACAGCTGTCTTGGGGGTGAAAAGGAAACTGTGCCTTAACAACACACAGCATAGGTCAGAGACACAGCAGC